>NC_072739.1:131331651-131635869 GCF_026930045.1 Uloborus diversus | reverse complement strand
AAAATACTCGACTTAGTATTATTATCCTCGCTGCAAGTTTCAATCTTCACCAAAAAGTCATCTATTTTTTTAATTAGTTTAGTTGTCGTCATTCTAATAGCTGCTCTTTTAACTTTTAACTTTTCAATATCAGCCATTTCAATCCTTATTTACTTCAATTACCAACTAACGTATATAAAAGCACAATTTCTATAATTCTCAATTCACGAGCTAAATTTCCTACTATTCAACAACAGTTCAGTTCACAACAACACAGTAGAAATAACACAAACTTCAGTCAAAATAGAAATGAAAAACCACTCACGACCTTTGCACAAGCTACAAAATTTCCAACAACTTCCACTAGCAACTTCAAACACAACTCTCACAATTACCACCTTTCACGACTTCGCGGCCTGATGCACCAAATGATGTCGCGAAACAACTTCTAACTCTCTTCTGCCACGCGGTTATAACAGATACATGAAACCAATTAACTTAAAACATTTTATTGAAGAAAAATTATGAACTAAATGAACGAACATAAATTAAAATCATAACAGAACTAACAGAAGCACTTGAACATGAATTCACTAGGTATATTCTATTCTATTCAAGAGTCACAACTGACTTCAACTGTATTTATGTCGAGGACTGCATACTAAGTGCCTTGCCTCCATTATTTTATATACCGATAGATGGCAGCACCATCACCGGATCGAACAGTTAATGAGAATTTAGAACTAGTCCAAGAGCTAATAGCTACCTGGTACTAGCACCCCCAGAGGTATCGTTTCACTTGGAGGACATTGAGACCACGAGCATATTTAACGTCGCCCAGTCCCCTTTAATGACGACGGTGGGTCTTCGACCAGCGAGGATCGAACCCGAGTCCCTCCGGCCCCGAGCACTAGGTATATATACACCAAACTGCTCGGCTAATACTGTTGCCATTTTAAAAAACATAAAAGTTTTTCCACATATGCCGGGCTGATGAGTGCTAATAAGCACGAAACTGCAGTCCTCGGCTGGAAATGACTGAGCTGGCGGTGTATTTCACGTATTTCTGCTTTAGCCCTGGCTAATGGGCGGTAATTTACTGAATATATTGTTATAGTGTTTGGATTTACTGATTCATTGTTATAATAAAAAATAATAATGACTGAGTTAAAGCACGAATATAACTAATCTCATCAATCAAAAGTAAACTCTTTACAATGATACTGCCGCGTGCAGGTAAAGGAGAGTTACTGCAAATTTCTAATTTTTATTTTTATTTGTATTTATTTCATTTTATTTTTATTTATTTATTTATTTATGTTTTGCAATTTTGTCATTTATTGTACGTTATCTTTACTGTACAAGCTCGCTTATTTGGTTTCCGCTGAAAAACAAAGAACGAAAAAGACGTCAAATTCCAACATTCTCCTATTGTTATCCACCACACATGCACATGTATTGAATCCACCACAAATTTCTTCAAATATCTCGAAACCTCATTTCTGCGGATACTGCCTTTACCTGCACACAGCAGTATAGCTTAATACATCAATTAAATTAATTCAATGCCTTTGTGAACAAATAAAAAATGGGTTCACATGGCCGTCGTCAGACTCTGGGTACCATTTTTTTATGCACTAATAAATGGGTTTGTTTTTATAACCTCGAAGCAGCTGTTTGCAGAGTTTTTAACTATTTTTAATTGATTTTATCTATACATGTATTTTATATGTACATTTGTACATGTTTTCGACTGTTTCTTTTGCAAACTAAACTCTGTTAACCAAATCCATTTATTCTAAATACCTCAAGTCTTATAGAATTGGGTACCATTACTTCTTAGGTTTTAATTATTCAAGCTTTTATTTTGCCAATAAGGACACTATTTCCAAGTCTTCATTCTTTTTTATTTATTTATTTATTTTTCTTTTGTGCTTTAAAACAAAAAAAATGAATCAATAAAAAATATTAATAATGTCTTTAAAAGCGAAAAAAGAAACGTGGCTATAGAGTGAAGTATGCTCTGTGATAGAAGCTTCACTTTGTAAGCCGGAAACTGTGGGTTCGATTTTCACCAGTGCCCTGGATGCTATTGTGCTGTAAAACTTTCTTGTGCTGTCTTGTATGTAAATAAAATAAAGAAATCAAACCTCTTGGAGCAATGGCACCCATCTTCCTTACTAAGGACACGTCAGTATTAACATAAAATCATTCCTTATTTCAGAGTACGTTTGTAATGCTTGAAAAACCCAGAAAAAATACTTATATCTTAACAGATTAGTTGTTTACACTGCAGTGCTGAAAAAAATATTAAACGAGCTGATGTCTGCATCACATGACTTCTTTTTACATCAATTTAAAGATAAAAGTAATGCCCACACTTGAAATATTTTTACCCCAAGTTTGTGCGAACTGAAGCAAAAAAAAAGAAACAAAAAGTTTTATACAGATTAATTTACCCAATATTTGACATTTTAATGTGATTTAATGGTTAACTATCTAAATATCGCCAATAGTGGTCAAAACAAAAGCCGCCAAATTGGCAGAAAAACTTGGCGTCCAACAGTTTGGCGATATATTGCCAAGTGTTTGCCAAATTATAACACCACTTAAGTTTGTATTGATGTAACAATGATTCCCCCCCCCCCCCAAACAAAAGAAAGTTGTAAAAGACTCCCTTAGGAACATCCAAATGCAACCAAAAAGGGAGGTGCACAACTAGTCCCCTTAGTAGTCTACTTACCAAATTTCAACTTTCTAGGACATACCGTATTTGAGTTATGCGAGATACATACGCAGATACGCACATAACATACGTACATACAGACGTCACGAGAAAACTCGTTGTAATTAATTCGGGGATCGTCAAAATGGATATTTCGGGTGTCTGTACGTTCAGGCATATATTCACGTGTGGTCGGGTAGAAAAATATACTCAACATTGGTTCCGGGGCGAGCAAAATGGAAACTAAGGCTTCATTTTGCGTGAAATTTGTTTCGCGAATTGCAATACTTCCTTTACTTTGTAAAAGGAAGATAAAAATGTATAAATTACTTGAAAAGTTCTAGTGTGTAAAATCACTATTGTTAAGCTACGTGTTTTCATTTCAAGAAAAACATATTTTTTATTATTGAACTATTTCTATTAATTTTAATATATCATGTGAAAACGTATCTTAGCTGGTGTAAAGAGCACTATTAGATCCAAGTTTAATTATCTAATCCATATTGTGTAACTAAGTTGAAACTCATGATCACTAACGGAATTAAAATACTGTTCTACAAGAAAATATACAATCTTAATCAAGAAATAAATTCCTTTCTTTTATCATTATTTTAATAATTTTAAAAAGTGATTTTTTTAATTATATTTTACAATTACTTTTGTAAAAATGTCTTCATTTCCTAAGGCTTGTACTTTGTTTCAGTTCTTTGGTGCTTGAAAAATATAAATCAATTATGTAGACGTGTTGATTTTAATTAGTTTTGAAGAATAAAATGAAGAACGAACAAGATTTGAAAATTAAGAAACAGAGTATAATGAAAAATGATTAGATTGGTATGACGCAGTTCGTGTAGCATAAAAAAAAGGTATAAGCATAAATTTTACTTCAAAAGATTTATTAATGATTCATTAAGAGGATATTTCAATAAGTAATTAATTTAAAACCCTTCTGTGTTTTTACACGCAAATCATAACTTTATTCAATAAAAATCGTTTCAAATTTATTGTGAAACTCGCTGGTAAAAAAATAACATGGTCATTAATATTTAATGATATGTTGCAGCAAAAAGTTATCTAATATTGAAATTTATTTAAAATTTTAACTACAGGTTATTTTTGACAGGTTCGTATTTGAAAACAACAAGTGTTATCAGACAAAGGACGTCATGGATATCAAGCATGAAAAAAAAAATTAAACTACCTTTCCCCCAAACAAGGTTTTTCTAAGAAATATCCTGCTTTTCAAAGTTTAATGGCAAAGAGAAAATTAGGTTTTGAAGCATTTTTAACTTTGCAATAATTAGAAGCGTTTCGCTTCTTAGCTACTTTTTCTGTAAATATCTTTGAAGGCTTAAATTTGGCAGAGCATTTTCCAGTACAAGTATGGTGTGCAAAAGAAAGAGGAAAGAAAAAAGAAAATGTAATAAAACGAGCTGATGTGTGCATCACATGACTTCCTTTTACTTCAACTTAATGTAATTCCCCGATTACTGGCAATTTTAATGTGATTCAATAATTTACTTTCTAAATATCACCAACAGGAGCCAAATTGAAACAAATAAAAAAAAAAAAAACGCCAAATTTTTTGCCAAGTTGGCGACAAAACTTGGCGACCAAAAGACTGGCGATATATCGCCAAGTGTCCACCAAACTATAACACCGTTTGAGTTTACATCGAAATTAACAATGATTTCCCCCAAAAAGGCCCCTTTAAACCAAACCAAACCAAAAGACCCCTTTAGAAATACCCGAATGCAACCAAAAGGGAATGTGCACAACTAGACCTCACTAGGAGTCTACGTACCAAAAAGTCAACTTTCTAGGACTTACCGTTCTTGAGTTGTGCGACATACATACGCACATATAGACGTCACGAGAAAATTCGTTGTAATTAACTCGGGAATCATCATTATGGGTATTTCGTGTTTCTATACGTTCTTAGGCACTTATCCGCGTGTGGTCGAGTCGAGAAAAAAATCAATAGCCATTCGGGGGTGAGTAAAATGGAAATTAAGGTCGATTTTTGAGTGAAATTTTTCTCGCGAATACAATACTTCCTTTTTTGTAAAAGCAAGTAAAAAGGAAATTACTCTACTTAAAAGTCATGCAGTTAGGTAACTGTATTACGATTAAGATGTGTTTGAAAATTGTGTGCCGCCATCGAAGCCTCGCAAGTGCACTAAAAACCACTACTATAATATTACTTACTAACACGTATAGTGTTAGTATAGTTAGTATAGTGTTAGAAAATGGCATTAGAAGAAATAAAATGAAAATATTACTTTATTAATTGAAGAGAAGAGAAATTTTCTGTCTACTAGACAAGAAGAGTAAGATCAAATGAGTTATTATTTCTCTAATTGCTATCGAAGCTTGCCCTAAATTTCATCTTATGCTGCAAATTAGCACCTTCGACTGAAATTTAGAAAATGCCCTACCATTTTTGAGTTTTCAAACTAGAAAAATTGGTGAAAAGTTGGTTACAATTGAAATTTAAACAAAAAGAAAAAAAATTGAGGGTTTTTTTTCGCAGTATATTAGAGTTTAATCCGAATAAAATTTTGCGAAATTCGGTAAGTCTATACCGCTTAATCTTCTAGCAGGTGAGTTACCTACAGACACGTGCGCTGACACACGGCAACTCTCTTTTTTTTTTATTAAAGAGGAAGAAAACGAAGATGATTTGCGTTGTTTGACTCGAAATTGGTGGGGGCTATTTTGAGGCTTGATTAAAAAACAAAATTGCAAATTCCAAGCCTCATCAAATTCCTTTTGCCTTTTTAAAAGATTTATTTCTAAAGAAAGTAAAAGAAACTTGTTTCAGAATTTGCTTTTTCGAAATTTAAATTTGAATATATTTTACTTTTATCTTTATTTTTAAAGAAGCTAAAAAAAAGAACAACTAGCTTGAAAAGTAACACAGCAGGCTATAATTGAAGTACGCATTCTACTTTGCACTTCTTTTATTTCTTTGAGAAGAAATATTCGCGTGCATTCAGCGCCGTTAATTTAATAAATGTTGTTGTTGCGTATTACATTAATCTTCTAATCAAATACAACACAACTTTATCTTCTGGTCTCGGTAATCAAATTATTCCGTTCAGCAAGTTATACTAGGTACTAAAAAACAAATATCGATAGTTATCTGTGAATTACTTAACAGCATAATACTGTATATAAGGATGAATTTTTATTTCGCTTGAGTAAAATCAAAGCTTATCTGATATTATTTTTCGTTTTCTTTTGGTAAATAATCGCACGCAAAACCTACTTCATAAGATCGATACATTTTATATTAGACTTTAGAAATAATTTTTCGTTTTATTGATTTTTGCGAAATTTCATTTGCCGTTCACCGATTTATACTTTTACAAATATGAATGCGTATCTGCAGCCAGGTCTACATACAGAATAACAAAAATTTGTCAGGAAAACAGAAATAGGATTGTCAGTGCATACTAGTACACTAGTGCTAGGGTCCTCGTTTGTGATGCAATATCGCTGCATTTCAAACTTTGATGCTAATCTTTGGCTCTAACGAAGCGCAATTGCTGAAATTAAGCTTGCGGAATTAGCAAGAGTTTGTGAAAAATCAAACGCTGTATGGCATTTCACATGCTGATACATGGTTAGGCGAACTAACTCTCGTCAGCTTTGCTATAACACCCTCCGTTAGCAATCAACGTTCCAAGCCACATTAAAGTAACGTTAAAATTAACCTGCGTCAGTAAGTGAAAGCTCGCAAGGTAATTCACTAACAAGCGTTAGCTTTAACCGTCGATTGCACAAGGCAAACGCGTCATGTGTAAAAACCTCCAAGGTCGAATTATGACCAGGGGCTAAATTTAATAAATAAATTATGTGCCAGTTTTAATACTTCGTAGTACTTGAAATAAAGATCTAAATGCTTTCATGCCTTTCCACTGCATTGCAAAGTAAGGACAATTCAACCGGTCTACAACCTCTTGTTATTTTTTTCATTTATTTATTATGCTTATATTTTTATGTACAAGGTGTTCCGTTTTTACCTGAAAGACCTTCGCAACGGTTAGTCCTATATGTATATTTCTAATTGCAAAAGTGTTCAAAATCAGATGCAGAGTTATAAGATATTGAAAGTTTGAAGCAAAAATAAAAGGAAGTCAAAAAATTCAAAATGTATAACTTTTTATACGGGTCCAAGTTCCTCTAACTTATGTTTAGGGAAATAACCTCCATCGAAAAAAAATTCCAACATAAAAAGTTTGAAATTAGTGCGACCAATATTCATTGAGATATGAAACGCAGCGTTTTGACCCGCCGCTTTTCACTCGCCGTGAATAACACCTTTTGTAGGGAAATATAGCGGTTAACAAGTGTTTGAAATTATATGTGTGCATAGAGTGTGGTTTTCCAAATTGTTCAAGGTTTGTAGTGTGTTTTTGCGTATCACGGCATGACGTTTGCATTTATTTTTGAATACAAAAAAAAATATAAATACTTTGTTTTTCTTAACTATTCAATTTCTATTCAAGAGTCACATCTGACTACAACTGTATTTATGTCGAGGTCTGCATACTAGTGCCTTGCCTCCATTATTTTATATACCGATAGATGGCAGCACCATCACCGGATCGAACAGTTAATGAGAATTTAGAACTAGTCCAAGAGCTAATAGCTACCTGGTACTAGCACCCCCAGAGGTATCGTTTCACTTGGAGGACATTGAGACCACGAGCATATTTAACGTCGCCCAGTCCCCTTTAATGACGACGGTGGGTCTTCGACCAGCGGGGATCGAACCCGAGCCCCTCCGGCCCCGAGTCCAATGCCCTACCGATCAGGCTACCACGGCCCCTTTTTCTTAACTTGAAAGCGTTCTTACGTCTTATGAAAGGGCGATTGGTTCCAATATCATTTTCTGTATAGTCCCTTAAAATTTTGAACTAGAATATCTCTTAAAGTTTTGGTCGCAAAAATGTCAAGTTTTTTTGTGTCAGTGATAGTTTTAAATGGAGATCATTTCTCTAAACATTAGTTAGGGGACCTAGGGCCCATATAAAAAGTTAAATTTTGTATTTTTTGATTCATTTCTATTTTTGCTTCAAGGTTTCAATATCTTAACTCTGCATCTGATTTTGAACTTTTTTGCAAGTGAAAGTAAAAATATAGGACTAACGGTTGCGAAAATAAGGGTATTACAGGTTAAAACGGAGCACCCTGTATATTGAGAAACCCTATCAGAAGGAATCCTTTGTTTAACTAACACAAAATAAATGAAAACGGAAACAAATATTCATATAACCGAAACTACACACGGAGCAACAAATAATTATCCCTATATCCTCGTACATATAATAGCTAATGTTCGAGTAACGCTCCTGACGTCATCAACAACGAAGCTCGTGCCACGGCATGATAATTTGATTATATGTTTTGGTAATGTTTAAGATACAGTGAAAGGCTTTATTGTGACAAGGCTGAACTGGCTCCTGTGACTTAACTGTTTTACTGGTAAGACTGGGTCATTTCAGGGGAATGAAGAAACGAAAAAATGGTCAACAATGAACTCTATCTGCTGGAGTTTTGGGTTAATCCGCTGGATTTAGGGTTAAATTTCAACTAATAAAATATTACGAAACAGGCATTTGCTTCGTTTTAATATAGAAACAATTTCCACGCGTCATATCTTGACGGAAGATTTTCTAGTGTGTTAATAAGAACACATAACACTGCGCAGAATTTGCCAAAGATTTACTATGAAACCACACAAAATTCAGAAAACGAATCGAAAAAAAAAAAAAACAATTTTTCGTGGAAAAATTCAAGTTTTTGCAATCATGATTGCAAGATAGCATGAAGCATTTAAAGCATTCCTTTTGTATATTTATTTTTTTTCTTTTAGAATTTCGATCCTCTATACTTGATTACTTGTTATTTTTAAATGTTATAATTTTGTACGAATTTAAGTTTATATTTTCTATTTGTTCCAAATAGTAAAATAAAGCGCATGAAAAATCATAATATTAAAAAATTATACAAGAGCACATAAAGCAACCGTCAAGAATTAAGCTGCCTAAGGCAGGAAGAAATGTGCCCAATTGTCGCATTTAGAAAAGAAAATGACATTATTAAAAACGGCAATAATGAAATACAAAATTTTGTTCAAACAGAAATCGAAATCTTAACATTTATTTAAAAATATTTGGTATGAAGTATGAAATACACTTAAGTTAAATCATGTCTTAATAATAGCTCTTAAGACATGATATAAAAAAATAACAGTTCGCGGCAAAAAAAAAAAAAAAAAACCTTCCGTAATGCTTTTGACACCTATCTTAATTATTAATTTGCAAAATGACCCTCGGAATTCAAATATGACCACCGTTTTCCCAAGCAATCTTTCCTTTTGGGAGGCCACTCCGCTCAACTTTTTTTTTCATCAAATTTTGAGTTTTATTACCAAAAAATAAATAAATATCTTTGTGCAGCGAATTAAATAATAATCAACAACGTTTTAACGCACAAAATTAATTTTGGGTGTTGAAACGTTGTTGATTACCATTTAGTTTCATTATCGATTTTTCTTTTCCTCATTTGTAGGGGAAGATAGCATTATGTAAACCGTTAACATTCTTCAGAGTGACTAGAGAGGTGAAACGTACAAAAGTATCAACATTTGTTGCAAGGAGAACACTCACAGCATGTGGGGAATCAGCATGTGGGATAGAAAATCATCAAAAACTACTTTTTATTCTGGAATTTTTACACAACTGAATCTTATTTTCCGGTGTAAAACTAGAGTATTTTTCACTCCTATGATTTGATATCTGAAATAATTTTCACATTATAAAACAGTTTTAAAAACAATCTTGGAAACATCGTATGTGTTGCATGTAATCGCTTTCTCTATTGGTATAATAGAAAGAACTGTGCTTATTTCTTATTGGAAGAGACATTTGCAGCTTTCCACGGAGTTCGCAAAATCTCTTCTTTAATCCACCATCGGACTTTGGAGAAAGCTTATTGCTATTTGAGAAACAACATTGGATACTGAAAATCTGCCCTCTATTCTATTTAAAGAGCCACAGTCTTGTTTAGAGGTCTTCACTACTTTTCTCTATGTCTTGCTGTATGTGTATCTCCATGTTTCGTATTAAACGTATTTGTTTATGTTCAGCTGTCTGAATCTCTGCTTTACACAACCTTTCAACAGCAGAGCGTGGTTAGTTCTAAGTTTCACCCAGCTACTAAATCACTGCAGTACCGGAGTAACATGGGGGACGAGATAAAATATTCCGTTGAGCCTTTTGACGGAAGGAATTTCTCTCTGTGGTGTAGGAGAATAGAAGCGGTTTTCGCAGCAAAGAATTTAGAGGTGTATTTGGAACGTGAAGCGGATTCTTCGAAATCTAATAAACTTTTAGCGAGTAAGAAGGCCTATGCCTTGATGTTATCATTTCTTATTGGTAAAGTTTTAGTTTCGCTTTCGGAAGAAAAGACTTGTGCTGAAGTAATTGCAAAATTGAAATCGATCTATGTTCGAGAAGGAGCGGTCAGTCAGATATTGGTTAGAAAGAGACTTTCAACTTTGAAAATGAAAAAGGACTCATCCATGCAGGAGCATATTGATGAAGTGAACAGGCTCGTTACCCAACTAAAATCGTGTGGCGTGAAAGTGAGTGACATGGACAGTATTGTCTATTTTTTGATGTCTCTTCCAGCAGAGTATGACGCATCGAAATCTGCAATAGAAAATCAGCCTTCGGAGAACTTGACTTTAGAGTTTGTTTGCGGTCGTCTTCTGGATGCTGAAGCGCTGATGAGAGATCGTCGAGTCTCGGAGCCCAAATCGTGGAAAACAGAGTCATCGAATGGTGCAGCCTTTTCTACAAATCATCGGGTAGTGTGTAACAAGTGTCGCAAAACAGGGCACATTGCGAAATTTTGTAAAAGTAACATAGTTTGCTACCCAGTGCGGAAGAAAAGGACATTTTAAGAGGAATTGCACAGTCCAGAAGAAGGGAAGAATACTTCATCAAAGGATGGAGCAGTTGCAGTGAATTTCGTTGTTGGCGAAGTAGAACATCGATCATTTATAGTGGATAGCGGATCTACAGCTCAAATGTGCGCACATCGGGAATGGTTTGAGGAGTTAAAACCATCCTCAGGAACTGTGTCATGCGCTGAAAAAACCAGTAAACTGGAAGTTAAAGGAATAGGAACTATTCGCGGTGTATTAGGTGACGGTGTGCAAGAGAACCTACTGAAAGATGTGTTATATGTTCCAGAACTAAATGGAAACCTCATTTCAGTGAAACAGATACAAAAAGCTGGATACACTGTGAGCTTCAAAAATGACGAAGCAGTTATTGAAAAGGGAAGTACAAACTTCGTTTTGTGCAAGCTGAATTCAAAAGGTCAATATGCAAGTAATTTTGTTCCCTTCATTTCAAATTCCTTTGTTGCAGAAAAAGATGGAAGTGAACTGTGGCATCGTAGGTTAGGACACACCGGAAACCATGTTCTGAGCAAACTAGGATTACCAACAAGTGATACATTTTGTGAAAACTGTGTTAGCGAAGCAGTCCGCGAACCCTATAGGAATAGGAAACCGAAGAAGAGAAAAAGGTCCCATGATGACAATCCATTCTGACCTATGCGGTCCGGTCAACCCACCAACTCAAGCGGGTGAAAGGTAAGTGTTAACATTAGTTGATGATTATTCTCGTTTTTTTGAAGTTCGTCTTCTTAAAAAGAAAAGTGATGTTCCCGTGGAAATCAAAAAGTTTCTCAAATTGAATGAAAGCGTTCGAAAAATTCGTTGTGACGATGCCCAGGAATATGTTTCAATTGAACTTAAAGCTATAGCAAATAAATTTGGAGTTACGATAGATCCCTGTCTCCCCTATACTCACGAATTGAACGGAATTTCAGAGCGGATGAACAGATCACTTTTTGATAAAGCCCGTGCACTTTTATATGATGCAAATTTACCTAAGAACTGTTGGGGATATGCCATTCAAGTTGCAGCATATATTCATAACAGAATCCCTAGTTCAAGCATAAATGATTTGTCACCCTTTGAACTAAAATATTCCCAGAAACCGGATTTAAATCAAATTAAATTATTTGGTTGTGATGCTTATGCCAAGATTCCTGATACTCGCAGACAAAAATTAGATCCGAAATCTAAACGAATGATCTTCATTGGATATTCCAGCATGGGATATCGATTAATGGATCCTGATACGCACAGAGTTATTGTGTCACGTAATGCTTGCTTCAATGAAAATAAAGTATATGTGCAAGATAGAAGTAATTCACCAGATGAGCTCCCGGAAGGAGAAGAAAAAGACGAGGAAAAACACGACACCGAAGTAAATAAAGAGTTAGGAGAAAACGAAACCAAAGTGCCCGCAGCTGCACCCCGACGATCAGAAAGAGAAAGTAAGAAGCCAGAACGATATGAAGCAATGCACACGTCAGAAGAGACGTTGACCTTTTATGACATCTCAAAACTACCGGAAGAACAACAAGACCAGTGGAAAGTCGCGATGGGGGAAGAATTGCGCTCCATCCAGATAAACAAAACTTGGGAACTGGTAGATCTCCCTGATAACGCGACCTCCATAAAGAGTAAGTGGGTGTTTAGGAAGAAAAGAGACGGAACTCTCAAGGCCAGACTTTGCGCAAGGGGCGACCAGCAGAAGGAATACGTGCAAACTTATTCGCCAGTAATTGGGATGCCTTGTTTACGATTAGTTCTTGTTTCGATTCTTCAAGAGGATTTAAAAGCTTATGTGATGGAAGTGAAAACAGCTTTTCTGAATGGTGAGTTGCAAGAAATTGTTTTCATGGAACAACCGCAAGGATTCAATGATTCATCTGGCAGTGTGTGCAAATTAAATAAAAGTTTATACGGATTAAAAAAAGCTCCTACACAATGGTTCTTCAGATTTTCGCAATTTATGTTAAAAATTAATTTTAAGCAGTTAAACTCGGAACCGTGTATTTTCATCAGAATTGTGAATGGAAGAAAAATAATCATTTGTTTATATGTTGATGATATTCTTGTTGCTGGATCAGATGATTCAGAAATAATGATTGTGATTAAACTTCTTCAAAATGAATTTCAGATGTCCAAACTCGAACCAGCTTCTGAATTTTTAGGAATTCGTTTGGAATTTACTTCTACTAAATTAGTGCTAGATCAAAAGGAGTATATTCTTAAACTATTGAAGAGATTTAACATGAGTGAGTGCAAGCCGAGTGAAGCAAAGCACCTTTAGAAGCAAAGTCAACTCCAGCTGACTTTGAGGAAGGTACTATCTTCAAAGGACCTTACCGTGAACTAGTTGGATCTTTATTGTATCTTGTGATGAGAACACGACACGATATACTGTTCGCTGTGAACTGTCTCAGCCAATTGAGGGAGAATCCAACAGAATGGGCTTGGAACGAACTTAAAAGAATTTTACGATATTTAAAAGGTACATCGGATTATAAAATTGTGTATAGTAAGTGTTGTGACTCTAATGTTGATTTATCTATGTATGTTGATTCAGATTGGGCATCAAATCCGCGTGATCGCAAGTCAGTTTCAGGTTACGTTATTTTTTATAAAAAGTGTCCAATTTTATGGAGCGTGAAGAAACAAAGTTCAATAGCTATTTCTTCTACTGAAGCTCAGGTACTCGCAGTTGCTAAGTCTTTAATAGATCTAGTGTATTATAAAAATATTGCATGTGAATTTCTTACTGTAAATAACATTGTCATATATGAAGTTAATCAGTCTGCAATTAAATGTATAACTAATGAAAATAGTTCTGGTAGATTGAAACATATTGATGTTAAGTTAAAGTTTATTAGAAATATTTTAAATGTTGAAAATATATATATTGAATATGTTTCTACTGATAAGCAAATTGCTGATATGTTTACTAAGGCTCTTCCTAAATTTAAATTGCATGAACTTATGTCATTGTGTTGTTTAGTAATAAGCGATTAAGGGCGGGTGCTGCATGTAATCGCTTTCTCTATTGGTTTAAAAAAAAGAACTGTGCTTATTTCTTATTGGAAGAGACATTTGCAGCTTTCCACGGAGTTCGCAAAATCTCTTCTTTAACCCACCATCGGACTTTGGAGAAAGCTTATTGCTATTTGAGAAACATCATTGGATACTGAAAATCTGCCCTCTATTCTATTTAACTCCTTAAGACCGAGGCCGGCCGTATACGGCTTTGTAACTTAGATCCGAGTCCGCCCGTACCCGGCCGAGTTCTGTGAATTCAGGGGTGGTGGGTAGAAGAAGACACCCTACTGCGAGACCTCCCCGAAGAAGACCCTTTCTTCTAGCCGATAGCTATTTACCAAGTGATAGCGACAACTGCATGGATGGGGAGCTGCTAATGACTTGATGTCGCTTGGCTTCCTCAAAAAATGAGAAAAGATGAATGCGTTGTACGATTTCGTTTCAATTTCCTCCACTTCCAATCCTCACTTTTTTGTACCAATTTTTTAAAAATAAATTCTATTCTAGGATTTATAAATTAATGTTTTGTATAATTTTTATGATAATTCGTACAAACATTAAAGCACAAACTTTGCAAATAACTGCATATACATGCTTCAGGTTTACAAGGAGCTTCGAAACACGGGTGTGCAATTACTACTTGCAATATTTCGCCATCTATTAACCTTTTCTCTTTTCATTATTTTTATTTTCAACCCAAATGTAATTATTTCTTTCCAGTTTTAGAAACTTAAAAGTATTACTCAGCAAATCAGAGCTTGGAAGGCATCTAAACAAAACAAATCTGCCCAGAGCTTTAACTTCCTCGTGAAAATATACTGCACCCCACCCACACAACTGTTACCCAAACAGTAGCGCCCCACAAAAAGTGAGATAGGAGGTCATAATTCCATAAGGACTTAAAACACACATAACATGTAAAAATGTATGCATGGGTCAACCAACTCCAGTATTCAGGTCGCACGGGTGACTAAAGAAGATGCCTTAGATAGTAGTTCTCTCAAAATGGTCAAAAGAAAAGAATTTTGTTACGATATTATACAATTTACAAACTACCGTATTATCCACTTTACCTTTAGAGTTCAAAATTTTGAGTAAAGTGATACTTGCTAGCAATATAATATATATTTGCACTTATAAAAATTTAATCACAAAATAGCATTTTCTAGTTTTCTTCTGAACAACATGTTATTCATTAATTTGGGAAATTCAGTCAGTTTGTCAACATGTAAATTCAGAACCATGATTTACAAAAAAAAAAAAAAAAAAAAGATGAAAAATGACAATCTGCTTAAATCTTCAAAAACAGTTGTCTCTGAAGTGGGATAAACAGAAATTTCTAATGGCGCTAAGTCACATTGTAATATTCCTTTAACGATTGTAGTGTAACAAGCACCAAAAAAATCGGATTTAATTCTTTCCTAAATTCATTTAATCAATTTTAAAAAGACATTATCTCTTGCTTTCAGTAGCACATCCCACTACTTTGTTTCCTTGAAAATATAAATTAATTGCTAAATTCTTCAAACAAATTAAAGTACATATTTACTTCTGTATAAATGGCATTATTCAGGAAAACATCATCAGAATAAATTTTAGGGAATATTTCTTTAAAAGCATGTCATACAGCATTTTACTTACTGATAAATATAAAGAAAATCTAAATCTGCGCTTCTACATCTGTTGCATTTACACTTTTAGCACTAATTTAGAATTAATTGACTTTTTAAGAGAAAACAAATGTCACCATCCTTCCCCCAATATGAAATTGTTGTCAATAATAATTAAGCGATTTCAGAGTTGCATCAAAACAAGAAAACTTTCGTTCAGTACAGATTTATCTATCTTGCATTCCTATGTTAAAAAGTTGTATGCTCTCATCTTTATCATATTCGATTAGCTAGTTATATACGATAACCATGGCAACTTGTGTGTTTGTGGGTTGGAGGGGCGGGGGGCAATTTTACCTTACTTTCAAAAGTAAAGGGGCCCTGCCCTCTCACTTTTCAGAGTTAAAAATTAACAATCGACTGAAAAATTATTTCTACTCGGATTGATTTTACGTATTAATTTATTTTGCGGGAATAAAACCAAAAAACTCCAAAAAATAACTGAATTTTTCTTATGTTATTTCATTGGAATGAAGATTATAATTGGAAGAGTTCATGGCCGGATTTGGAAGTGTGGAGGCCCCGGGGCAAACGAAGGAGTGGAGGCCCCTAATCAGGGTTCGAAAAGATCATCATGTTTTCGAAAATATCCGATACTTCGATATACAGTAGAAGACCATTATAACGCCGACCTACACTCTTAATTCAAAAGAGCAAAAAAATAACTCTTAAAAGGAGTGAAATCTATTGCGAGTGTGTTCATTCTTTCTGAGTGCTGGCTTTATCGAAAAAAGACGCTTTACGAAAAAACCAAGACTAAAACTTTTCCTTATTCGCGTGAAATTCGGAAACACTCCTTTGGATAAGCGAAAAATAAAAACATTCTTTAAAAGAAGGACTCAAAAACATTTTCATTGGTTCGATTCTGTCACGTGATTTTATTTAGGGAGAATCTTCTATGCCTCCATGTTCGGCTTAACTAACGTTGGTCGCGAGTACCAAGTGGATGTCGCTATCTAAATGTCTTCATTTAATGATTTAAAACAATATTTGTTGCCGAATGAGGTTTCTGAAGGCAATGCAAAAAACTGCATGGTAAGTACGAAGAATTTTCTTTTTCATTAAAACTTGTAACTGTTAATATTTCATGAACTGCTCGTATATCGTTACAAATCACCCACGTGCAATGTTACGGCAAACTTTTTGTAACTTTTTCTTCCAAATTAATGAAACTTTCATCAACAATTTTGTTTCGTTCATCGAATCAAAAATATGACATTTGAAACAGTCGTAAAACATCTTTGGTGTGTGTGTGCGTACTGTATATATATTTTAAGCAGGTATTACAGACCCGACCATGCGCAAATCTATAAGTCGGATACCGAATCCGCTCCCGATGGTCGGAGCTCCAACCACTGCGTATATTTTAAATTAATCAAATATTGTTTGTGTGTATAATAAACTTTAAAGAGTTTCATAAACTTTGTATAATACACTCATTCATATGTAATTAATTAAGTAAGGGTCCTGAGGGGGAGGGGGTGGAAAATTCTCTACATACCCTTGCTTGAAGGGGGGGGGGGGGTTAGATCCATTCTTACGTAATATTTTCCAAGCCGATATTTTATATTAGAAATCCGCGGTCAAGTGGTTTGGCAAATATTATATTTCATTTGCTTCAGGAAGGTAAAATGTATTATAGGATGAGCTGTTTTTTTACTAGTGTTTCAAAGAATGAAACGTGTAAAATATAATAAAAGAATCGCTTTGTATTTTGCATGTCTTATTTTTAATTATTATCGCATCATATACAAAAATTATTTGTCGAAAAAAACATTCGGTCTAGATTCCTTACAGTAAACATTTCTTTACTCAAAAAGGTTTAAAAAAATAATAATGATAGTTAATTTAAGAACGATCCCAGTGATATGATATTTGTTATTTTATTATTGTGAAGAAAAAAAAAGAATCTTACGTAGATGGGAGGGGGGAATCTTACAGACCCTTACATAGGGGGAAGGGAAGGTCAAAAATTGCCAAAATTGTCCCTTAAGTAATTTAAGAATGGCCCCGAAGAAACAAAATTGAATTCAAACGTATCTTGTCATAATTTATGAGTGACTTTTTAAATTAATTTGGACTGATCTAACTTTTAAAACATTATTAATGTTAAAAGGCACATTGAGAATATCAATATAAAGTTTCAAAATTTTAAATCTATTTATTTGGAACTGTGTGGGTTTTTTAATATTATTTCAATCTTTAGAATCGGAAATGTACGTAATATTGCAAGTGGGTGATTTGTAACGATATACGAGTAGTTCAAGAAATATTATCAGTTAAAGTTTTAATAAAAAAGAAAATTATTCGTACTATTTACCATGCAGTTTTTGTGCATCCTCTTCGGAAACACTAAAAACAGGTGTTTTTTTTTTTTTTTTTCACATTTTTTTTAACCTAAAAACTAATTTTTTTTTCAAATGAAATAACAATTTTAAAAACAGTTTTAAATTCAAATACACAGCATAAGCACATGAAAACACATTTAAAAAAACAATTTCACCAAATGAGAGTGAAATGATTTTACCTATTTTATTCTAAAAAAGGGTGAAATATCGGCTTTCCAAAACGGAAAGCAGCCACTCTTTTACAATATTAATTTAGTCTTAAAAAAGAGTGAAAATAGCTTATCAAAAGGGAGTGAAATTAACTTATCCAAAAGGAGTGAAAATAACCGCTCCGCAAAAGGAATGAAATTCACTCCTATAAGGAAAGTGCGTTTTCAAAACTGGAAATGAGTGAAAATTTACTCAGTCTGAGTTGAAATCGCTAGAATTTTTTAAGAGAGAATTCTATAACGCAATTCTCTATAAACCGTACAACTTTCCAGAAGTAAACAATAGGTTTTGAAGTTAAAAAAATACCTCTGTTTTGTTATGCAAACATAAAAATTGTTATTTTGAAACAGTTTTTCATCTTTCCATCTTAATCCAAAGCTTTTAAATGGAAATTAGTACCCCCCTTACAGTAAACAGAAAATACCAGATGGCTCTTGCAAATGCAGCTGTTATGCAAACCAAGAAGCTAGCAGAAGTGCAGGATAATGCACTTTCGTTTGATTGTGAAACATATTTATTTGTGAATAACTAATTGTAATGTTGGTGCTTTAATACTCATTGCAGATAAAACTCATTCTGAAGTGCTAATATAGAGACATATTCTGAACTTTAGTTTCAAAATTTGTGAAATGACCTATATAACGCAAAAACCTGTATAACGCGAAAGCTCTGGTCCCAATTAATGTTAAAAGGCACATTGAGAATATCAATATAAAGTTTCAAAATTTTAAATCTATTTATTTGGAACTGTGTGGGTTTTTTAATATTATTTCAATCTTTAGAATCGGAAATGTACGTAATATTGCAAGTGGGTGATTTGTAACGATATACGAGTAGTTCAAGAAATATTATCAGTTAAAGTTTTAATAAAAAAGAAAATTATTCGTACTATTTACCATGCAGTTTTTGTGCATCCTCTTCGGAAACACTAAAAACAGGTGTTTTTTTTTTTTTTCACATTTTTTTTAACCTAAAAACTAATTTTTTTTTCAAATGAAATAACAATTTTAAAAACAGTTTTAAATTCAAATACACAGCATAAGCACATGAAAACACATTTAAAAAACAATTTCACCAAATGAGAGTGAAATGATTTTACCTATTTTATTCTAAAAAAGGGTGAAATATCGGCTTTCCAAAACGGAAAGCAGCCACTCTTTTACAATATTAATTTAGTCTTAAAAAAGAGTGAAAATAGCTTATCAAAAGGGAGTGAAATTAACTTATCCAAAAGGAGTGAAAATAACCGCTCCGCAAAAGGAATGAAATTCACTCCTATAAGGAAAGTGCGTTTTCAAAACTGGAAATGAGTGAAAATTTACTCAGTCTGAGTTGAAATCGCTAGAATTTTTTAAGAGAGAATTCTATAACGCAATTCTCTATAAACCGTACAACTTTCCAGAAGTAAACAATAGGTTTTGAAGTTAAAAAAATACCTCTGTTTTGTTATGCAAACATAAAAATTGTTATTTTGAAACAGTTTTTCATCTTTCCATCTTAATCCAAAGCTTTTAAATGGAAATTAGTACCCCCCTTACAGTAAACAGAAAATACCAGATGGCTCTTGCAAATGCAGCTGTTATGCAAACCAAGAAGCTAGCAGAAGTGCAGGATAATGCACTTTCGTTTGATTGTGAAACATATTTATTTGTGAATAACTAATTGTAATGTTGGTGCTTTAATACTCATTGCAGATAAAACTCATTCTGAAGTGCTAATATAGAGACATATTCTGAACTTTAGTTTCAAAATTTGTGAAATGACCTATATAACGCAAAAACCTGTATAACGCGAAAGCTCTGGTCCCAAGGTGTGCGTTATAATGGTCTTCTACTGTATATCCGAATATTTTGATATATATGTACATATCCGATATTTTCGACCCGTGAAAGCTAGGATATTTTGTAAAAATTTTATTTTGGAGGCCCCGGGGCAGTAGCCCCGCCTGCCCTCCACTAAATCCGGCTCTGGAAGAGTTAGTCTACGGTGGCTATTCATCCCAAATTTTGACGCCAAACTCCATTTTTATCTGTCATTTAATAAGTAATGTCAAAATTTAATTACATAGACTAGTTTTATTTTAAAAAAGAAAAAAAGGGGGGAAATAAATAAGATTTCGTGGCTTCCCCCCACTAAGCATTCTCTTAACCCCCGTTTTTTGAGGAAAAGATTTTTTTTTTTTTTTTCATAATTACTCTTGAAAAATTATCTTTCTATTATTTTCTTTTAACTTTCCTTTTTTTTTTCTCCTGACTGGGATAGCTTTTATTACTTGTCCGTAGTACACTCAGAAATGGAAAAGAGATAGGGGTGCAATTTCTTCCAAATGTTTGAAAATAGTTTCAAAAACTTTCTTTCAGTAATTATTCTCATCAGTTTGTGCAAATGGAATTGACTGAAATTGGAAAATTTAAATTATTGCATAATAAATCTTAAGCTTGTGCTTGAACTGTAATGTTTTTATTTATGATTAATATCATCTACGCGTTGAAGGCGGCTAATATATGTGTATAAGATATATTAAGATTTACAATCAGTATGCGAAAGTTAAGGGATTTGGGAATCAACCCGGCAAACCTTCTCTCGCCATGCCCCTGTTACATATATTTTTTCTGATTTTCTGTAATTCTAAAATATGTCTCTTAAAAATCTAAAAAATATTTATATTTCTGAAAAAAGAATGTTTTATAATTTTATTATAGCCTTTTTCAATAACTTTATAAAAAAGGAAAACATGTATTAAAAAGAACTATATGTTTTATAATTTATTCTGCAGAAGAATAAAAGTTATTGGCTGTGCTCAAACTTTTTTAATCAATCGAAATCGGGAGAAATGTTTCCAAAAACTAAAGCTGCTAGAAAGGTTAGGCATTTTGCGCTGTAGGCTGAACATGATATCCAAAAAAAAAAAAAAAAAAAACCGAACTGATTAGCAATATGGTTAGGAACTGATGGAAAGTCACGCTGTGAGACCACCTCAAAGATCCTTTCTTCCGACCGAAGTATTTTCAACTGATGGGACAAGTGACAGTGATGTACAATTCCCAATGGCAATACAACTACAAGGATTGATAACTAATAACTTGTGAAGATGCCCGCATTTCAGGAGGAAGGGGGAAATGAAGAAACTTTTATATTCATTCTTTTTCATTCACGCGACTTGTTCTATTTTTTCCCTTTGAAATTCTTCATTCCGAAGTGGCTTTTGATTTTTGAATATTTTTTTTTTTGCAATTCAGATGTTTTATTCCTAATTTTAAAACATCCCATGTGTCTATGGATCGCAGACAGCTGAACCAGCATACGCGATAAACACTAGCCTAGGGAAATAGCGAAAAAGGCTGCACGCCTGAAGCGCGACAGCGATTAAGGTGACAGCTTACCACGCCTCCTGTAATTAGTGCACACAAGAACTGACGAGATGCTGCCGAAGGGGGTCTCAGAGTGGACAATTCCATTTCCAAAATAGCTTGATCGAAAAAGTCAGGACCTAACTGTAGTAAAAAATTCCCCCCTTCCCGTTCTTAAAGAGTTAAAAATTAATTTAAAAAAAACTACTTATCGTATCGCAAAAATTTTTTCACCTATGATGTTCATACATGTTACTCTATCATATAAAAATAAAATTGAAAAATCGAAAACTTCCCTATTGGAACCGTCTTAAATTTATGTCTTTTCGTAAAAGACTACGAGTCTAGCTATTTGGTAGGAATATACTACACACATTAATCATGTGACTGCGATTTCGGATAACTTCAGACTGCTGTTTCAAGTTTAAGTGCTGAAGACTTTTCTTCTCCTTTATACTGAAAGTGTGGAATAAAATTCATAGTTATGTTTCATTTTATTTTTAAAAAGTAAAAGAAACGCCTTTAATTAACTCTAGGTTGAAGGTATTTTTAATCCACAAAAATATTTTTATTCCCACTTGTTAAGAGAAACTATTCCTGGACAAATGTCATGAATTCTTTTTTTACATGCAGCGCAAATTGCATAATTTAACTCCTTTAATTAATTAATTTATTTTTTTTTTCTTCACACTGTAGCAAGCTTCATCCAGGATTTTTTTTTTTTAAGTAAAAATATTTTTTACACTACTTAAAGTATTTTTGGGTCTTCAAATATTCCTACTCTTTTTCATCAATAAAAGCTCAAAGGAAATTTAAGTCTAGATATTGTGACAAATACTGCAACAACAACGAGATTGCACTTCTACGCATTTTTTCGGCATAAAGAGCGCTGTCGCTCTTTGTCGCTTTTTAATGGTAAAACAGGCGATCGCATATATGCTCCATTCAATATGTTTCCATCAAAGTTAATCGAATTTTACGATCAAAAGCTACTGAGAAAATCTTCAGTTACAGTGTATTTAAACGTTGAACTTCTTCGGCACTCAATGAAAGTCATAAAAATCCGTGCACAAAAGAAAAATGATGAAAAAAATCGCTTGAATTATAAAATTCCATCATTATAATATTATTTTCGCGAACTCCCTTCATACCACTCACGAACCCCTTGGGGTTCGCGTGCCACCGGTTGGGAAACGATGAATAAAAAATTTCTAAATTACAGTAAAACTACAATTACTCAAATTAACCAAACCCCATTCGTATTGTTAGATTTTTCCGAAAAAGGGGTACATCTATTTACCGTATGAATATTGAAAAACTATTTTTATAGAAAAAGAGCTTTCAATTAATCAAATAGAAAGCTAACGCTTTTCATGCTAAGTGTACTAACAAGTACTGTTGCGAAGAGGATAATAGCATGTGTCGACAGAATCATTATTTTGCAAATTGCAGCAAGTGCAGTCGCCTTTATTTTTTGCTGAAATTCTGAGAGCGATTCGGATAGTTGTTGTAGAGTTCTTCTGTATACGTAAATGCATGTCATAACAATAAGAAAAGCTTCGAATTTTCAAATACCATTTCATTAATTCAATTTTTCAACAGTACTTCTGTCATTTACTAATCGTAAATCCAGACACATGTTTGCATACATGTGTGTCATTCACACTCATAGTTAACACATTCTATCTTTTTTTTTTTTTTTTTTTTTTTGAAGCATTGAAGCAGTGAATCTCATGGCGCTGAAACAGATATTCATACTTAAAAAAAGAAAAAAAAAATTCAACTTCAAAATTTGCCGCTCTAGGCGGCCGCCTACCACAGGATTTGGGCCTGTCATGAACTGTGCGTTGCGTGTTTTATTCGAACGTACTAAATATGAAAAGGCGCCCTTATTCATTAAACCATGGCTACAGAATTAGTCCTAAAAAAAAAAAAAAAGAAAAAAAAGAAAAAAAAACAGCATCAATAAACCAATACTAGCAATAAAATATGTGAACATTACAAAAACACGCAAAGTCAAACAGATATTGCCTAAAAACCAACAATTCTTGGTACCAAATGAATGATTCTTTGAAACAAATTAGTGTATATACACAGAATTGGGTATTTCTTGAATATTTTAACATTGGAACAATTTCGAAATTTGCCGCCCCTAAAATCTGCCGCCGTAGGCGGCCGCCTACCCCAAGAACCGGGTTTGCCATTGACTTTAATGTGTTCTGCCACTCTGACCACGGACTCCAGTATTACTACTTTAGCAAGCAAAAAATGCTTTTATTCAAGTGTACTTTGTGTGTTTTATGTTCTTTTTTTAGCCTACTTTCCCAGTAAAAGTCAGAAAAAGAAGAAAAAAGCATGAAAGAAGGCTTAATGCATCTTAAAAATATCCCGAAAAACAAAAAAAAACTCAAAAATAAATAACATAATTAAATAAATATCGAAAAATTAAAAATTGGAAAGTAGGGTATTGAGATGGGGAAAAATGTCTGTCGGTCTGTCTGTCTGTCGGTCTGTCTGTCTGTCCCCCCCCCCCCTAATAACTTTTGAATGAATAGTCCGACTCGAACAAACTTTTTTTTGTTCGAAAGATCTCGGCGAGGGCACCTCATTCCCATATTTCACTTTTTGATTTGAACTATTTTTTGTTCAATTTTGAACAGTTCAAAAAAACTTAACATTAGCGCCTACGGGGAAATTCAAGGCAATTCCGAACTGTGAATTTGCTTCAAACAAACTTTGTAGAAAAAAGCTTTTGATGAAAAACTTGTATAAGAAATATCTTTTTGATTTGAACAATTTTCCGTTCAATTTTGAACTGTTCAAATCCCTTAACATTAGCGCCTACGGGGAAACTGAAAGTCAATGTAGATTCCGTACTTGAAGGCGGATTTACTTCAAACAAATTTTGTTAGAAATAGCTCTTGACGCCACAAATTCCAGACTCCGACTCCGAGAATTTAGAGGCACCTGACTCCGACTCCGATTCCTGTGCCGGACAATTAATTGGACTCCGACTCCCCGACTTCAACTCTGACTTCGTAGCTTTGGCAAAAATTTATGGACAAATGACAACCTCCGATTCTTGGATATTCGACTCCGACTCCTTTATCTCAAAATGAGATTGACTCCGACTTTGACTTTAACTGTGAAATACTTATTGTTGATATAACTTGTTTTTATTTTCACGCTAAAGTTTAAATTTAGGTATTCAGTTACCGGCGAATCAACTCGAAGTCATTTATGTTTCTACATAAGATATGCGCAGACGATTTTTTTTTTTTTTTTTGACAAAGAAAATTATTTCTTTAAGTTGACATTTTATTTATTTATTTATTTATTTATTTATTTATTATTATTTTTTTTAAGTAATTGCATTAATTCATTTTAAAAAATGTTTTTGGCAACAGGGCAAAAAGAAACGATTTTTTTTTGATATGATGTATTTATTTTAATGAGCTTATTAATTTTACTTATTAATTTTTCATTTTGAAAGCTATTAAAGATTTTTTTTAATCTAAAAAAGTGTATTAGCTGCTTTGTTTAAAAGTTGCTGCTATTTTATTTGTTCGTGTTTTTTTTTTTTTTTTTTTTTTTTTTTTTGATGAGTGAAGAATATTTTATTCCTAGAAATCAGCTTAAAGTATTTTAAAAGTATGTTTGAAAAA
This sequence comes from Uloborus diversus, assembly GCF_026930045.1. Lineage (NCBI taxonomy): Eukaryota > Metazoa > Arthropoda > Arachnida > Araneae > Uloboridae > Uloborus > Uloborus diversus. The sequence goes on along the minus strand of NC_072739.1, from coordinate 131,610,908 downwards.
ATTTGCAATTTTAGCTATTTTTGAGAATATTGATCAGGTACTAGAAAGTAGTATGGGTATACGGGAAAGTAGGCTCGTCTAGTTCTAGACAGAACTTCTTGTTAAAATATCTAAAAAAATTTCTTTATGATAGAGAACTCAATCCTCATATATACAATAGCCAGTGATCGAGTAACGCGCGTGTTTCAACAACGAAACTCGCGCCACGGCATGATAATTTGATAATGTGTTTTGGTTATGTTTAACTGCAGGGAAAGGCTTTATTGTGACAAGACTGAACTCGATCCGGCAACTTAACAGATTTACTGGTAAGACTCATGGAGAATGAAGAAACTAAAAAGCGGTCAACTATGAACGCTATCAGCTCGAGTTTAGGGTTAATCATAGAGTAAAGAAATTTACATAGAAAAGCCATCTATGGTAAAAAGGAGATAAAATTGAAGCCGGAATATTATGGGATACAGCGGTGGAATAATGGGCGAGGTTGTGATAACAACCGAATAAAGTCTGGCGGATTGGTTTACGTTTTAATTCATGTTGTACTGCGATTTCAAAAACGTGTCTCGCCTAGCCCCGCCCCCCCCCCTCGGGGGGCCCTCCCTACCTAAAATCCGCTACTTTTTTGGCTAAATGGGGATTACAGCTTGGCTACGTTCGCCGACCTGGACCGGTAGCTACCGGTTGAAGAGCGCAATGGTTTGTCATCGGTAGACCAGTCGAGATCAGCGCAACCCTTCGATCACTCGAGTGACTCATTTCAGACACTCAAAACGAACGCTTTGAAGTGAAATGATGTCGATGTCAGATCGATCACGTGCTTTAATGTTTACATCGTAAACGAAGGTTCTGTGTCAGAAGGATGATTTTGATTATTTTTAATCCGAAATTGATTTTATTTAGTAATTATTTTTGTGGAATTATTTTTAAATGCTGAATTTTATCCAACAATGGCATTACAAACGTTATTAATCAAGAAAATTCCCGAAGCTTTCAAAAACATCGAAACGGTGTATGCAACCTCCGATCTGAAAATAATTTCTGTTCATGAAAAAAACCAAAAGCTTCTGATATTTTCCGTTCGATCTCAAACTAATGTTTTGACGTTATCTGGTGTTAAGTCGTAAGTTGTTTTATATAACGTTTTTGATACCTTTATTCATTTACAAATAACTTTTTATTCGCATGATGTGGGAGTACAATTGTTATACGCTAGGTACTTTTTAAAAATTCTGCTCCATCTATTTATTTTTTATAAAGTTAAATAAAGCATATTTTACAGGTTGGTAACACAATCTGGGTCTGGAAATAGGGACTAGACGTTAAATCCCGGTTATCACAAATTTGTCATTTCAACTGCACTTGCGCAGGACTTTGCTTTTTGGGCTTTCTGTTTTAAAATTTCGTTTTGCTTGTTTATATTTAGGCTGTGCTAGAGTCCCAACAAATTAATGAATGCGATTAGAGTATTTTCACAGCGATTTCGGGATACATTATATGAAACTACGGATATGAATAACTGATAATCTTTATAAAGAAAAGAGAGAAATGACACTTCAATATTTATTGGTTTGGAAATATTTATTTAACGTAAACGTAAAACACATTATGTACTTCAAAAATGATCGGAATATTACAAATACCCGTCTTTTGCTGATATTTTGCGTTAGGCATAAACAGCTTAGTATTATACATTTGTATTTAGGTTGAGGGTTCGGCTTTGTATTGGAAGTGATGCTGCAAATCGATACACTCTTCTGAGGGTAAAAATTTGGCCCTTTGTTTGATAGAAAAGACTCAGAATCCATTAATAAAGACGCAAAACTCAAACTTTACCGAGGCGTTAAAACTAAATCAAAGAAAGCTTTGTAATTTCGAATTTTTATCTGTTCTCATCTCATATTAACAAATTCAAATGTTTTTCATTAGTTTGAGCAAAAGTTTTGAAATCAGCAAAGTCCGCGCGCAAGCGCAGTTGAAATGGCAAATTTGTGATAACCGGGATTTAACGTCGAATGAAATGGGGAGCTCTCGACGAAATTTTCATTTCTTGAAAAATGTAGGGAGATATTTGGGGATATAAAAGAAGTCTCCTAATATTAAGGAAAGCTTTGAGTGAAATAAAAGGAGTAGCGTTAGTTTCAACTAGAGACGTACCGAGTAGCACTTTGGCCGAGTACCGAGTACTCGGCCTTTCACGACTCGGCCGAGTTACCAAGTACGAATTATGTTTTAACAAGAACCACCGACACACATGTGATGAATTTTGAACTTATTGGAATAGTAGTATAGACCTCCTTGTCCATATAATAGTTTTTAAAACTAAATTCCTGGTGAAATTTAATTACGCATTATACAAACAATTTTGTTTGTCAAAAATTTTACCAAAAAATGATTTTTAAAATTAAAAATAAATAAATAAAAGGTATGATTAATCAAGTTGGAATTAAAACAAATTACAGTAAAATCCCTCTAATGCAGACACTAACAGGACAATTTTTTTTGTCCGCAATAGAGAGGTGTCCGCAGGACAGGGGTTTAATAATGTTATTTGCATTGGAACTGGGGAATTAAAAATTGTCCGCATAAGAGGGGTGTCCGTTAGGAGGGGTTTCACTGTATACCAATCAATTATAGTTCTAGTCTGCCAAACATAAATATTTTTTTAAAGCAGATAAATCAAATGTGCAAGAACACTGCAGACACATGTTTGCGCCTCACCCCTTACAAGGAATGTCTTTTTCAGTGCATAACATGTGAGCTAGAGAAGGTAAAGACATTCAACAAAAAAATCCAACTTTTGTCGGATGCTTTTAAATCCGCAAGCTCCCATTTTGTGCATAGAAAAAGGAATTCCTTGTAACTTCCAAAACATGTATCTGCAGTGTTCCTACACTGTGCTTTTAACATTGTTTTATTTCCTTTTATTTTTTAAGCAAAGGTATTTTTATATTTTTTATAACTAATTTTTGTTTGTATCAAATATCCATTTTTAATATAAAAATTCCATATTTTCTATACTTGCCTTTTTTTGCATAATTTTTAATAAACAAGTTTAATAAACTTTGGGGACATTAAAAGAAAGATTTATGCCATTGAAGCATTACAAACTTCATTATTCTCAAAATTTAAATTTGACTTATAAATTTTAATTGTAAATTATTGCAGAATATAATGCTTGCTTTTTTTTAAATATAAATTTTGGTATCTGTCTTGGACAATATTCAATTTTTTGCAACTACTCGGTATTGGCCGAGTATCTAATCAGAATTTGGCCGAGTATGCCGAGTACAGAGTAATTACCGAGTACTCGGTACGTCTCTAGTTTCAACAACAAAAAAAAAATGTTAAAGGAATAACAAAATTGGGGAAAATAGCATTTACTCCAATTTTTGCAGTGTCTGCTTTGTATTGGCTATAGTTCAAGGTAGAGCTGGGAGATGTAGGAATTTCTACATCGTGATCAGGGGTCTGGCCAGAGGATATTTGGGTCCGTTAACGGACCCTTCACAAAAATCCGATCAATCAAAACGGACCTTTCACAAAATCCCGATCAAACAAAACGGACCTTTCACAAAATCCCGATCAAACAAAACGGATTCTTCACAAAATTTTGATAAACAAGATCGGATCTTTCACAAATTGTTTATTGAAAGAGCAAATCGGAAAGCAAAATAACGCATATTTCTGTGTATAAACCGATAATTTTTGGAACCTTTTTTGAAGTCAAATTAGAGGGATCAGCTTATACAAAATCGGCTAATTTTGAAAGAAAAAATTCGGCACTCTTGCGATGCTCCTGCAAGGGATAAATAATTGCTACTGCCAAATACATATAATGGTTGTTTGTTTGTTTTATCACAGCTAATTAGCAGCGGTGTTGTTGTAAACTTTTCTTAAAAGGCATTGGTAAGCACTTTTCTCTCCCCCCCCCCCCCGCTCATGATTTAATAAACAATAATAATATATATCTGCGAAATGAACTTAGAACTGCAAAAGGATAGTAAGGGTGGGGAAAAAATATGATCGCTTCAGCTAGATAGGGTTACCAACTTCAAAATTATCACCACTTAGCGTCTGGCGTTGAACCTTTATAATGACTTGATTAGAAAATATTCTCATAATTTTACTAGCTTGTCAATATTTGCGTTTTTACGGTGTGGTGCGATGTTTAATTGTTATTTTGGGAGAAAATTATATGGGTTTTGATTTTTCGATGCTAACAAGGATGATTAACTTTAAATAAACTCTTTTAATTACCGTTTTTTTTTTCTTTAGATGTCTACATTTTGAAAAATGCAATCTTTTAACATCCAATATGAGAATCATATTTTGTTCTTTTTTCGAGCTAACTTCGCTTTATTAGGATTAGTGATGTAAAATACTTGGGTATTTATTTTTAGGGGTTGATTTATATGATAGAGGACTAGCTAGTGATGTAAAATACCCGGGTATTTATTTTTAGGGGTAAATACCCAGGGTATATACCCGGGTAAATACCTAAAGTGGGTATTTACCTGGGTATTTATTTCAAAAATTTATATTCAACTAAAATACTTTTCTGTATGTATTCCACTATGTATGTATGCAGGTCTATTCCAAAAGTAATGCAATTTTTTTTAAAAGTAATTTATTGAACAGATTTGCACAAACACTTTCTTCAAAGTAATGTTCTTGGGCTTCTGCACATTTCTTCCACCGTCTCTGCCATGACTGCTAAGTGCCCTGAAAGGCGTTTTTGGGGACCTCCACGTTTTTGTGGTCTTCGTCACGACTGATTGGATCTCTTCCAGGGATGAAAAATGGGTTCATTTCGTTCTTGCCTTAAATCCGAGGGAACAAAAAGAAGCCTGTCGGGGCGACATCAGGACTATAGGGGGCTGGGACAGCATTTTCACCTGGTGAACCAGGGGTCACCTGGGCCAGGAACTCGCAGATTTTGTAGCGCGTTATGGCAAGGTGCTTTGGCACGAACTTGCCTTACGAACTTTTCTCATCGCTAAATCTTGAATAATGCGAAACACAGCAGTAGACAATATGTTCAGTTTGTTTGCAACCATCTTGATAGTCAATCGAGGGTCAAAGTCCAACAATTGAGGAACACGAGCCACATTGCTGTCGGTTTTGCTGGTTGATGGCCACCCAGAGCGTTGTTCATCTTGAACCTCCTCCTGGTCCTCTTTAGAGGTCTTTAACCACCTCAAAACTTGTGAATAGGACAGAAAAGAGTCCCGGTAAGACTCACCATGGGCGTACATATAGGGGGCAAGTGGGGGCTCAAGCCCCCTCTTAGAAATTAGAATTTCATTGCTTTTACTACTTTTCTCTTTGCAAAAATGTAAAAACATTTCTTTTCCAGCCATTAATGAATAAGTTATTAAAAATGTCAAATTTTAATAACTCTAATCAGAACTGAAATCGGTTTCTATGAAGAAATTTCCCGCTAAATTATGGGGAATATATGAGCCCCCCCCCCCCTTAAAAATTTTGCATATGGGCACCCTTGAGCCTCACGAATCATTTTGTTAGTCTCCTCCAGAGAAATTTGTTGGTTAAGCAACGAGTCGATGCACAGAGGTTAACATTAACTTACGTCCGGCCACTTCCACAGCGCGGAGAACCCGGAGACTGGTTTTCCAAAAAACCTTAGGGTCCCCCTCACCTAAACTAAGTAGTTTGATTATACTCATACTAATAAAAGCGTGCATGGAAAAAAACCATTGGATTACTTTCAGAATGCACCTTTTACCAACCATATAGAAAACAATTTTGCCCAAAAATTGTATTTTGATCAAATATTTAAAGAATTATTGTGTGAAACAACTTAAAAGTCTAATATGATATTCACATTAAATGTGTTGGATACACCGAATCAATGTTGATAGCCAAATTTCAGGTATAAAAAGGTATTCTACAAAAACTAAAAAGCTTAACTGGTTACAAAAAAAAGAAAACATCTTCTCCAATTATGACATTGAAAAGAAAGATTCTTTGGTTCACGATATGTTTCTTTCTTCATAATTTCATTAAGTCTTTCAATAAAAAATATTATAAACTGTGTAAAACATATGTATCAGTTTTAACAATTATTTCATATTTAGATTTTAAAGAAAAATCTCTATTCACTTTTTGCTTTTTTTTTTTTTTGTAAAATACCCAGTTTTTGGGTATTTACCCAGGCCTAGGGTAAATACCCAGGTAAATACCCAAAAAGTATTTACCTACCCACTGGGTATTTACCCGATCCACATCACTAATTAGGATGCAAATAAATGAAAAGTCTCTTTATTTCTGTTAGAACTCTCATTCCAAATTTTTAAAGCAAAATTCCATTTTCTGTTATGAGTCAAAAATTAAAATGCTGAATAGATGGTTTATTTTATTTATTTATTTTTTTTTGCTTCAACTGTGTCCACAGATGTTAATGAAATGTTTATCATAGGACTCTAAAATGCAATTTTAAAATAATTTTATCAAAAATATTTCTTTTACAAGTCGTTTTTATAGTTTTGATGCCTTCACTTTGAGAATTGCGATCTCTTTGCATCCGTTATCGGAATCCGATTTTTCGAATTTTTGATGTTTATTACGCTTTGTTAAAAGGTAAACAATTAAAATAACTTTTTATTTTTGTTAAAATCACGGAATTTATAAGTTTTAAAAGAAATTCTGTGCTTTTTAAGAGTGTCTTGGGTCACAAAGTTAAATGCTGAAACCTATTCTGAATTTTATTTATTTATTTTTCTATTACAATTATTTTAAATACTGGACAGAAATATTTGTAGTATAATTTAACATAATGTAGAATGGTAGATAAATATTGATACTTGAGAGAGCGATGACCCCCCCCCCCCGCCAAATATCAGAAAAACACCCCAGAATGATATTCTCGACACAGAAGAGGAAAACACTCAACTTTAAGTTTAATTGATGCAGTTTGTGCCATCTCTAAATTATAAAATTTCGTTTTAACAAAAAAATTTTTTTTTTTTTTTTTTTGCGAAATTATTTGATTTTTCACAAAATTTATTCATTCTTCACAAAATTATTTTATTTTTCACAAAAAACGGACCCTGTGAAAAATCCTGGACAGACCCCTGGTGATGCATTGCCAACATTACATGGCAATGTAGCAATGCATCACGATGTAAGTTTTTTTAAAAAAATTAAACTTGCTTGTTTTAGTTTTACACAATATATACACAAGACATGAAAATTATATATCATGCCAGATACGACTTAACAGATTTCAGCACCAGAAAGAAATTCATAAAATTATAAAGCAGTGCTAAAAGCGCAAGTTTGTGGAAAATATGGAAGACAAGTTTTGCGATTACAATGAGCTTTTTTTATTTTCAATGCAAAAAGATTTAAGTAAATGGATGCAAAGTCATGCACTCCATTCAAAAGATCACATATTATTGCATTAAAAAAAAGATTCCTTTTAATCAGTAGCGGAAGAAGAAGGCCGCACCGGTTGACACTCAAAAAAGATTTCATTGTTCTGGGGGCTGACCCAGCCATGTGTTGCTGTGGCACAGTAGTTCGATTAAAATAATATTTTACTTATTATTTTGATGCAATGAAATTAATATTTTTTAAAAAAGCTAAAATAGTTTAGCCGGTTTTAAAACATATAAAATTCATAATGAGCGTGTTAGGCTAAAGTAAGTACTCTTATTAAATTTAGTAAGAACTTACTAAATTTTCTATGGTAAAAGCATTACTTACTATATAGTTATGCTTAGTTAATTTTGTAAGAATAACTTTTGCCAAACATGCATAATAACTTGAAAGTGATAGTAGGTAAATATCGAAACTGATTTTAATATATTGAACGTAGAATTTAAGCATAAACCGACATACACTTTTCGAATGTACACTACATTTTATTCATCACAGCTTTCCCTGTAGTTCGTAATCAAGGACTTCTTTACAAAATATACTAAATTAATTAAAAATATATAAAAATTAAATTTTATAAATGAGGAAGATAACATTGATTTTGAACTATTGTTTCTATTATTTTAAAACTCAAAATTATCTAAGAACTAATTTATGCATGATATTCTCTGTTAACCTATCTTTTGCTAACACAAATAGGTATGATAACTTTCCCACATGTGAGTTAGGTGATAGATAGTTGCCCATGAGAGGAATATGTATGTTTTAAGTCCAAACACACATTGTTTAGCATTGAGATCTATTTATGGTCATTGCAAAAACTAAACGAATGGGAAATTCAAGCCTTCTGAATTTTGAAATTGAAATGCATAGGTCTTCAATCAACACTAAAGCTTCATTATGCACCTCTGGTGTAAAACCTAGATTTGGACATCGATGTGTTTGTTTAACTCTATGGAGTACCAGTACATCTTTAAACATAAAATTTATATAGTTTCCCCACAGAAATGATGATTGTTTTGGATAATATATCGTCAAAATTACTTTAAACAAATGACAAATACTGTTTACAGCTCATATGCTGACAAAGTGATTGTAATATTTTCTTATCACGTAATTCCATCCCTCCACATTTGGTTGAAGCATGTGTTATATACTCAGTGATTGTTTTTACGTTTATAAGAATAAAACAGTATGAAACATAAACTGGTAGCATAGACAAACTATTGGTTTGAAAAATTAGTATAAATACATGTATGCGTAATTTATAACCTATGTTATTCAGTAAGAATGCACCTTTCATGTGGTGAAATAGTTTTTCAAATAGCTGCAATGGTTCTAGATATTGCCTCAAACATATAAACACACAAAAATCAGCTCTCTCTCTCTCTCTTTATAATATTAGTATACATAAAAAATATAAATACTTTAATTCTGAAAATTTCCACCAATATATCTTAAATGATATTTAATCTAAAACAAGTTAACAAATATAGAGTGCCCAATATAACAGGAAGAGGGGGAGGTTACATATAGGATAAATTTTACATTAAATGCATTCACAGTTTATATTTGTCTACCAAACTTTTGTTATGCCACAAAAATAGAACTTGGTTGTTTCTGAAAATTATATAAATTTCCATGAAAGATTTATATATATTTTTCCTTTTGTTGGCGGTGGGAGGGGGTGGGTGACGCTACGAGTTACCGACCCATGTGACATCTGGGCTAGGAACCCCATATCTTATAAGACTAAAATACATGTGGCATTTTTTGTTACTAATTTTCTGTTTAACTTTTGCTTTTTTTCTGGCAAATGACTATGTGATAAACTTACTAGTTCATCAACATATCTTTCATTTATAACTAAGAATACATGTGAAATTCTTACATGTTTTGGGAGAAAGGAAGGTCTAACTCTTTGCACCTCCATTGTTGAACCATATTGCACTGACACATTGCTAATTAACATTAGTGCGAAAAGAATATAGATTAAAGTGGCAGAAACCCTGGACTGGTGTCCGTACATCAGAGCAATATCGATTCATCGGTGCAGAGAATAATTCAAAACCGGTTTAACAATGTAGGATGCACACCGGTTTTTGATGATGCATCGCCCAGCCCTAGTTCAGGTAATAGTAATTTGTGTGCGAAACCAATAGCAAATATTGAAAGAGTGCCACCCAATTACAGAATGAAAAATCAGTTAAGTGTACTCCAGAAACTGTAAAATAAAATCTGACATCTGTTTCTGGGTTGCAGGGATTTACCCCTTTTATGTATGAAGAAGGAACTTCATGATTTAAGCCACAGTAAAAGTTGCATTAAATTGAGAATAAAGCTGCTGAATAATTAAATTGAGCCACAAAAATGTATAAAGCTATTAGATAAATGGGCATTTCAAGGTATTTGTGACATAGGGGTGTCCGTAACAAAACTTGTTAAAAGGTTAAAATTTTTATCTATATTGAAAAAGCACATTCCAAAGGACATGAATGTCATATGCGCGCAGACTTGCATAGTGCAGCATTGCAAGTAATAAAGCCAACAACATGCTTGGGTTTATCAATAGATCTATTTCAAACAAATCTAAGAAAGTTCTTCTGCCTTTATATAGGATTTTAATAAGACCTCATTTTTTTGGAGTATACTGTTCAGTTTTGGTCGCCTTATCTGAAGAAAGATGTTTCTGTATTGGAAAGGGTTTAAAGAAGGGTAACTAGACTAATAAGGGGACTTTCAGATTTAGATTATGATACCAGACTTAATCAGCTTAATATGTATAGCCTCTAGCAAAGGAGAGTCAGAAAGGACATGATTCAGTTATTTAAATTTATCAAAATGAAATATGCTAATGGATTAAATTTTTGTATGGAAAGCAGGACGAGGGGTTATTGTTTTGAGCTATTTAAATCTGAGGCTATCTTGGAAATCAGGAAAAATTACTACTACTTAGTAGGGTTGTGGGCACTTGGAACAGCTTAGGGGAGATTAGGGATGGATGGGACAGTTCTCACAAAAATATTTCTTATAAATTATTTTCTACTGGTATAACACTGAAAGTTTCAGAATAACAAATTGAAACATTTTAATATATTTAAAAAATATAATTTTTATGGTAATTATTAAAATGGTCATTTCTGAAGACAATTACAATAGCAGTAAAAGTGTCCCATCCCTCCCTCATATAAGGGAGGGATGGGACATTTTTGGAGTTAAAGTACATAAACATAGTTTTCAAAAATATTATGAAAAATGACAAAGACAGTATGTCATTTATTTATGTAAGGTTTATTTAACATTGGGAACATCTATTTTATCTAACATTATACTTTAATAAATCAGCATCAAATGAAAAATTTCTGTGCTCGACTAGTTCCACCAACCATATTTGGTAGGGGCAACTTGGCAATAATGTCTGTTTTATCAATCACAGAACTATCTGTTGTTTGTGGAAAGATAAATTTTCCTTTTTCATTTTTTCTCATAAAGAGTACTTGAAAGGTCTCATCATTATCCTTGCTTTCATCTCCTCCAACATAGTTGAAATTCTTAGAGTTCTATTATCAGGGCCCGATTCAATTCATAAAATACATTCATCAATTATTTTTATTTATCCACTATAATATTAAAATCTGTTCGCGTCTGTCTGTCTGTCTGTCTGAAGATCTATCTTCTCGAGAACCGCTGCGAATCGGGAGTCAAACGAGATACCGATCAATTCGAAATTTCCCAAAGAAAACAATAGGACCAATCTTGTAAATGTGCGACTTTAATTAGCAGAGATATTAATTAAAACGTTAATTAACATAACGTTATTCGGGAATTTTATTTCTTTCCTGTTGCCATTTTGAATTTGCGTGAGCAAGTAAAATTCTAATAATTGTTTTAAAAGAGATTTTTTTGGCTGCTGTCCAAATCTTAAAACAACGTTTCCATCTAGAATTTCATTTTAAATTAGTTTTAAATTGGTTGCTCTACTCGGATATAGCCTTTATTTTATCGTCTGTCCTTTTTTTATTTTTTACATTCAACGTTCTTAACTCCTTTCAACATATGAAAGTTGTTTCTTTAGCTATGTTTATTGATTGTAGTGTAAGTTTATCATTCACCGGCCTCATATTTTGGTACATTTGGGATGTGCGACTAATTATGTTTATTTTGTTGGACTTTTCCCCGTCACATCTGTGAGTTTTCGAATTGTAATAACTCTCTTTTTCCTTCCTGTTTCTATTTTTGAAATATAGTTTGTATCGTTAAAAGAACATGTTAAATTAAGATTGTTTGGATTTCTTTAAGTGAAACAGAGTTGAGCAAAAATACTGTTTTTAAGGATTTTAACTAAAGCTTAATTCGAATTTGATGACTTGGTATTAAATTAATGCTGATTGGTATTTATTAAGTCTTGGTGCTTTAGTTTCACGTAAGCAACCAAAAAGTATGTGTCATTTTATGTAAAAAGCTGATCGTAATTGTACATACAAATGTTTTAGGTATAGTCTATCAGATTTAATTCAGTTTAAAGTGAGCACAGATTATAATTGATAATGCATATATTTTCATCTTTAGTGCTAATTGAAAATACTCATAACTTGCATTATTGATAACTATGATTAACTTTAAAGAGATTTTTGCCAAAAATATGCTCTACTGGTGTTTGCAAACCTTGCATTACGCGTATTTATTTACTCCTTAGCGCTTTAGAAACTGATGTCAGAGTAATACAAAAACATCAATTGGACATCTCTTTCATTTTTTAAGTAGCCCGTGCAACGCCGGGCACGCAGCTAGTTAATGTTTTAAAATGTCTAATCAGAAAAACAAAATTAATTAGTCTGAAACTTTAACACGAGTCATTAAAAAAATACTTATTTTATGGTTTATATTTGAGTAACTGGATGTTATTTTCCAATATAAAATTTCATTTTACAAAAATATACTACATTTTCGTAAACAATATGTTTTTTCTTCGCATAATGTGCTTCATGAGAAAACAACCTGTAATGAAACCACTGTTATACTTCTTACAAAGTACAGCTAACCAATTGATTGAAAGTATATTATGTAGTACATAAAAATAATAATGAGATTGATAAATATTACAGGAGTAAGGAAAACTTAGTCATACTGCTGTAAACTTTCAATGTAAAGAAATTAGTTTCGAAAAAAATCATAGAAGTTGATACAATTCTTATATATCAAGTTGATAATTTCAATGACTTTTTATTCTGCAATTCAATTCCAAAACAAGATAGTATGCCAAAAATAAAATATTAAAAAATTTGGACAATCAGTATAATTATTTAGCTGCAAATATTAAAAGGCCTAAACCATACTGTCCCATCCCTCCCTTTACACAACATTTCAGTAAAATAGCTTGTTACTAGAAGCATGCTACTTTTAGGTTTAACTTAACTATTTCTTTATAAAAGCTGTATTATTAGGTGTGTGAAACAGCAAAAAGAATTATGTTAACATCAATAAATGAGATTGAAAACTTACCTTGAAAACAAAGTAGTTATTTACTTTTGGTGTTGTAAAATAGCTTTTTTCTGGTATACATTCATAGAACTCTGCAACTAAAATGATTTATAGCAACAAACATGGTTTTATGGTTGTTCCATATAGTGGAAGAGTCGGAAATTGAAAACAATGTTTATTTTAAGAATAATTGAAGGAGTCCCATCCATCCCAGTGTCCCATCCATCCTTATTCTCCCCTACTGGAAGAGGCGGTAATAAGCAAGGGGGTGGATAACTTTAAGACTACCATTGATCTTTTAACTAACGTCATATACTCCACCCTTGGCGACTTTTCATGTTGGCGTCAAAGAAAACGATGTATGACGACATATGTCATATTGTTCTTAGCAATGCTTTTTTTAGCGCCAACAGGAAAAATTCAGATAAAAATCATGATCAAAGCGCTTCAGAACACAATATATATAAAAACAACATAAAACCACAACAAAAAAAACATCACGAATATACGTTTTAAAAATACCAGAAACTAGAAAAATTTTGTACGGAAAGAACAATTACTAGAAAGTATTTAAAATGCTTAAATTAACAAATTACTATAACAGCTCACCAATGAAATATGTACCAATAGAAATAAAAGCTATTTTCCAACATGCATTTCATCGAACAAAAACGTTTCTCATACTGTTCTAAAAAATAGCAAAGCGATACAAATTGCAATGTTTAAAGCGGAAAACATCCTCAAACACTTTTGACGCACACTTTTTTTTTTTTTTGAAGGAATGTTATTTTTAGGATTTATTTGTTTTTTTCCTTACAGTCTTTTGCTTTCTGACTGGAACTGAATGGGGAAATCTACTTTTGTTTTGTTGCAAAATAAACCTCAAATTATCCTGCATGCCAGAAAATTCGAATTTCCCGGCACGCGGGGTAATACGATATTTGCACTAATCATGAGTAGGAGGCTAAAATATCCTTATGAAGTGTAGAGCCTGTAACAGTAAATACTGAAATGCCCAAAATATCAAGCCATTGAAAAATGATAAAAGTTTTATCAAAATGTAAAACTGAAGCATTCAGATCAAAAAATGGCAACAGCAATGGAATTCTTTTACATTATGATAATTCCCCCATGATAATTTTTAAGTTATTGTTAAAAGTTAATTCATTTTTATTTTTGAAAGACATTCAGAAAGTTCCTTAATGTATCCTGCTTTCTTTGGTATATTTCATAATCATTTCTCAGCTTTAAAACAAACAAATGACTTTAAAACAAAATAAAAAAATGATCTTAGTTGTTGATATTGTATGCAAACTAGTAGCAACTCTTTTGCTGATAGGTTTACAAAAATTCAAAGGCAAAACCCGTTTTTTCTTACAAACAAGTTTTTGGTGCTTTTTTGTACCTGATGAGAGGCTAGATATATGGCCTACAGCATAGGGTATCTGTCAAATACCACTCAAAAACTCATCTTCAGAGGGGAAAGTCCGAGTAAAGATAAAAGATTACTTCAATGTTCTAGTGATTCTAATTTTGGTGGATGTGTCAAAACCGGCCAATCAACTTTGTGATATATATTAATCATAGGCGGCTCATATAAAGGGGCTAGAAGGGCAACTGCCCCTCACTTTTGAAAGTAAAGGGGCTATGCCCCTCAAAGTTCAAAATTATCATTCCAACGAAAAATGATAAAATTAATGGAAACGCATCCTTAAAGAATGAAGAATTTAGTTAAGTAGTGAGTGTTTTATATTTTCTCATAATATTATTTTATAAAAATAAGAATGGAGCTTTGAATTGTGGCCGTTTGTACGATTTTTGAGGTCGTGTCCCGAATGTTTTATAGAAGGTCATTTGATTAATAATGATGTTAATATTGAATTGTGCATTAAAAAAACGAATGCGCCCCCCCTCTACACAACCTTTGATCCTCCACCTTTTTGGTGCACCAGCTGCCTATGGTCCCGAAATATACTGGAGGAACAATTTCTTGGCACATCAATAAGTAAGTCATTGTAACAATTTCAACAACTGAGATTTAGTTATTAGGCTCCACATATTATTTCCGCATATAGTGCACTTAAAAGGAACTCCCATACTTCAAGTGCACAACAGGGCAGCCATGAATTTATCATATAACCCTGAATATCATTGATGGACCAATCATTTAAACAAAGCATTTCTTTGTATGTGAGAAAATACTGGAGGGCAAGCAGAAGGTTTTCCAGGTACCAACTGGGGGAAGAGAAAAGTTTCCGAAAGTTTGACAAAATCACTGATGAAGTCCAGATTCTTATCATTGTGTAGTCAAATGGAATTGTTCTATAAGAATACAAAACCCATTTAACAAAGGAAGATGTTCCAGAAAATGACTTTTCATTTATGTCAACTAGTTATATATTGGCTTAAGTTTGTTGTCTCTTTCTGTATGTTTAAGGTGTAGTTAGTTTATAAAAGTTCTTCCTTAGTGTTTGTTTTAGAAGCAGCAATATGTTATACTCTGCAGAGTTTGATCCAGGGTTCCATTTTTAGGTCTGGTTTTAGTAAAAAGATGAATTTTGTATAAACTTCTTTTCTTTTTGTGAAACAAGAACTGATGTGCTTGTGTGTGTGTGTGTGTGTTTTTTTAAATGTATTTATTTATTTATTTATTTGAAAAAAAAAAAAATTCATATCATATCCAATATGTTTAGCTCTCACAATTCTAATCTACAGTCCCTTTGGCTTAAAAGACTTTACTGGAAATAATTTGGAAACTGGAGTTTTCTTTTTCTTCTGATTTGTTTTCAGATAAATTGACTGAGCTTAAAAAAGAACTCTTTTTAGAAATTAAAATTTATGAAAGGTTTCATTTTAAGGTATGAAATTTTGTGAAGAGGCCTCTTTTATGAAATAGAATATCGTGACGTGAAGGGACTGCAAAGCAGACCCAATTTGGGTCTGAAACAACCCCTGCTAAATACAATATTAAACTAAGGAGATTTACTATATGCAAATGTATTTTTACAATTTTAGTTTTTTGAGTGGAATTTAATAAAATCTTACCTGAATCCATTAATGCTCGGTTGTACTGTGACCCCTGTATACATGCATGTTTCAGAGTTGTAGATCGTTAGTGCAAAAAAGGGGTAATAGGTACAAAAGTTTCAAGTGAATAAAGCTCAAATGTGCAGTTTTTTTATATTTGTGTTGAAATCGACAAAGAACAAAATCAGCGAAAGCAGATATTTTCTAATTTACAATTTTGATGCGAGATCATACAACTTCATTAGTGAAGCACCAAAAAAAAAAAAAAAAAAAAAAAATTACCTTTATTCACTTTTTGCTAGAACTGAAAGATTTTTCATTCTATTTTGCTGTGCCTGCTCTGAAATTCATTTAAATTTCAATAAATTCACTTTTGACATTTTATTAAAATGTTTTGTTTTCTTAGATTTGCCTGGCAGGAAGATAACTACAGCCAAGACGAGTACCATCTTTTAGTTGTGAACACTCAGAATGAAATTTTATACTACATTATTGAGCTGAAGCTGTTGAAAGAAAAGGCTGCTGCATTTCTTAGTGACAAAGTGCTCTCAAAATGGAATCTAGTGAATATTTTTCAGTACTTCCAAGAACTTGCCAAAAGTAATAGATTACTCAATTTTTAAAAATAACTTGAGTTCTTGACTGTTTTGTTGGAATTAAGGCAGTGAGAAGCAAAGGGATGTAAGTTGATATTTTCAAGTGAAACACTTTAAAGATAAGTTAGGTAGACTTTCATTGAATTTTTTTCCTAAATCATGCTATACAGCCTCACCTACCAAGGCTACTAGTACTATCTCTTGCCACAAGACAGCGGAGAGGGTCACCTGGAAATACTTCCAGTATTTGTACTGGCTATCTCTATATTTTTAATTTTACCGCTTACATTCCTTTGCTTCTCACTGGTTGAATTGTTCTTTGTAATGAGTTAAAGTGGTTAAAAACCAGTTTAATTATATGTTTCTCAACTGGTATGTGTACTCCTTGTGGTTGCAAAAATCTGTAACTGTAAAAAAGTATTCAAAATAGCATTTACATTGCTAGGATCTTATATCAACAAGTCTTCAATCATATCATGTGATAGTACATTGAAGCAAAAGTATTGCAGTATTTTGATAATGAACCTTTGGACTGGTAGTGGTAAATAACACAAATAATTAATAGATGTTATTATATGTTTCCTAGGGTTATGTTAAATTGCTAACTGTGCAAAAGAGAGTTTTTAGGTTTAACCTATCTGAAGAGCAAGCATAAAAACAAATTTAAAGTCAATTATAATTTACTGATGTACTTGACCAAGCTAGAACCAAATATTGATAAAATTTTTAAACGAAAACAAGCCCAGTGTTTATCTACTGAGATAGACTCACTAATTGTCCTGAGACTATTTTTAATTTTTTACCAGATTGATAAAGCTTTAAAATTAAATGTCCATTAAAATTAAAGTTCTTATTTTCAACTAAATTTTCTTGTTCATAATTAAACTCTTACCAATGTAGCACATTTTTAAAAACTTCAAGTTTTGCTGTTGGTAAACAGATTTAGAGATACACATATGTAGGTTGGAAATGGTTTTGAACCTATGGTTTAGTATATGAGAAATAAATACAGTGAAATCCGTTACAATGAATAAATACCGATACAACAAAATATCCATTACAATGAACAAAATGTTTGGTCCCGTTTAAAAACCCATTAAGATAATGCATAAAAAATTTTTGTTTTAACGAAACGATTTTTTTTCAAAAATTCGTTATAACGAAATGTTTTTCTGAACATGAGTTTAAATACTTTTTACTTAATGCTGTTTTTGGAAAATAAAAAATCACTTTCAGAAGTGGTAAGGTGAAAACTCTGTTTCACTTTCAAAACAGAGCCATTCAAAGTGAAAAAATGCTCATGCTAAAGCGTAAACTAATGTGCGACAAC
This sequence comes from Uloborus diversus, assembly GCF_026930045.1. Lineage (NCBI taxonomy): Eukaryota > Metazoa > Arthropoda > Arachnida > Araneae > Uloboridae > Uloborus > Uloborus diversus. The sequence goes on along the minus strand of NC_072739.1, from coordinate 131,593,073 downwards.
AAAAGGCACCTAACGTGAAGCACCCAGTAATTCATAAAGGGGTCAGCAAGATTTTAACTTTTCTTGTGGTCAGTATAAGTGTCATAAACTAAAATCTTTTACACTTCCGCTGCAACAAAATTTTTTATCAGTCCCTTGAAGTTGGTTGTAACGGATTTTCGCCATAAATACCTATGTGCAGAAAAGTAAGAAAAAGAAAATATAAGTAACTACATCAAAGAAACATAAACAAACATCCTGATGTTTTATTGCAAGAAGATCTGAGCCAGCACGAAGACATCTGACAAAAGCACATTGCTAAAAATTGAAAAGCAGTAAAAAAGTCAGAACATAGGATTAGCAAGCAACCAATAAAAGTAAAACACTACACAAATTGTTTTTCGTTTCCCATTAGTTACTAATATATGTTCTGCCTGTCTAATGTCTTTTTGTTATAAACTTTAAACCTTTTCTGGATGTCTTTGAACCCATTTGCTCACATCTTTTTTGCATTGAAGAAGTTCTATTTTCTATCCAAAACACATTTATACCATTCTACAAAAACGCTGCCATTTTTGACCCGTAGGTGTCAGCTTTTTTTTCCATAAAAAGTAATGATTTTAAATGGTAATTAACATATTTATGTTGCTATAGAAATTATAAGTGATATTTTGCTTCCTGTGCATTGCTTTCTTGTGTTTCTGTTACTTAATGGCAAAACATTTAGCTTTTTGTTGATCCCCTGGCAGTACATAGAGCAAAAGAACTTCAACTCTCCAATCAGCATTTGTTAGTTGTATCTTCTGTATGGTATGGAGCCAATTTAATGGCATTTATAATGTTAATGTACATGTTTTTTTTCCCTTGCCATATTATTAATTTGTTTTGTTTTGAGGACTCATTTGTATTGTATCGAACTTCATCTTCATAAATCACAATTCTCAAGGGCTTAGGTAATGTTGAATCAATGACATCCCTCAAAACTTAGTTAAAGCTATGCTTAACATTCTATTTTATGTCCTGTTATTGCTGTGAACCGAGTTATTTTAACTATGTCACCCCTAATCTGAATTTCTTTCTTTTCAGAGCTTGCTACTGTTTCAGTGATAGAAATCCTCAAATTTGAATCTAAAGAAGTAGTTTTAGTGTTTGACAAAAAGACTGTAGTTTCTTTTTTCCCATCTGTGAAAAATGACCCTCAGATTATGTCAATATCAGATTTATCTGAAGATAAAATTTCGTACCGAAAAATACTGCTTATCAAAGAGTTATTATTTGCTTTGGATGTTGCTGGGGAAGAACTTTGTATCCTTTGTTTTTGATTTAATTTGTTAATAACATTTTTTTAAAGGTGTGTGTGTTTTTGTCTAGAAACTGGGAGAGTTTTAAAGTTACTGTAGAATTTTTGTCCTAGTTAGTTATATTTTACTTTGCTTAGTAAGATTCATAAGTCTCTTAAAGTGACAATGAGCTCTTGAAGATCTCTCATTTATTTTCTTTTTAAAATAATCTTAAAATTAATAAAGGGTTGATTGCTGTAGTAGAGAAATGTGGGGCAAATGAAATAGTTGAGATAACTTACATTTTTTGCAGATTACATTTGTTGCAGATTAGCCCAAAACTTATAGATCTGGGACTGTGATGAAGTTTTTTTTTTTTTTTTTCACTGACAAGCATGCAGCAGGCAACTTTCTATAACTAAAATTTGAATTGTGTATCAGATCTTGTTTTCTTTTTTCTTCATGAATGAAGTTTCTAGTAGAAAGTGATATATTAGATTATAAATACCTTAACTATGTTACAGCTGTTTACTCCTTCACAAACAATACTAAAATTTACGAGTTGAAATTCTCAGACAGCAGTTCAAAACTGAAAGATATCGGAACAATTTGCCATTTCACTGTCAGTTTAAAGTTAGACTTACTGCTCATTGTTAATGAGGATCAACAGGTGTTTTCAATGCCCCTGTATCTTCCGAACCCAGCGGTACCCCCATCCAATTTCCAATCTCCTGGCATCATTACGGCATTCACGAAGCAGTTTCCTTCTGTGCGAGGACTGGACAACGGTCTCAGGCGACATTCTAATTCTTACAATTCTGTGCAGCCCGTGACCTTCAGCTGCGACATTGGAGACATGCTGCTGCGAGACTTGATCCTTTTGGAGAACAAATTGTGCTTCACTTGCTATTCGGACACTCAGACTTTAGTTGGCATGCACTTGCTGGATAAAGATGAATCTACCATCTTGAGGGTGTAAGTTTCTTTCAGATCTTTATTGGTTATTTCTTTAAATCTTAATATATAAAAATCAATGTCCTGAAATTACAATGTCCTGAAATATACAGTTGAGATAAATAAATACCTTTGTGTTGAACAGTAAAGTAAGAAAGAACAATGTCAGAAAAGCACAAATTCGGAGACTACTGCAGCATGGGTGCAAGACCTTCCGTCTCAGGACGGATTTCCGTCTTGGACAAATTTCCGAGACGGAGGTCGGGACGGAAAGAAATTCGATGCCTTTCTTTCAGTTTTTACTTAAAAAAGACATGGTTCCCGCGGCCTTGCAAAAGTCCTTGAAAAGTCCTTGAATTTCATTTGGACTTTCAAGGGCCCTTGAAAGTACTTGAAAATCATCTGGAGTCCTTGAAAAGTTTGAAAAGTCCTTGCAAACTGCCGATGGCGAAAATCAAAAATTTCTCTTTTCCCATTGAACCGCGTACGTGACTTTCCAGCAAACCGGTTCGATAAGAGCCATCAATAGCGCATGCGCGGGCGTATTTTCTCTTGCATCTGTGGAGGGGAGGTAGAAAGCACTTTAGCATTTAGTCATTGCATTCGTTCTGGTTCGCGCCGTCGGTGCGGATTCGGTCCTCAAAATGGGAAAATGCGTGTTTAACGTATTGTGGTCGGAGAAAGCAGATTATTGCGACTGGCTGCAACGAGGAAATGGAAAACACAAAGCCTTCTGCCGAGTGTGTGCTAAAGAATTGGATATTTCCAAGATGGGAGAAGCCGCTTTGCGATCCCACAATAAAGGTAAATATTTGGTTTTATTTTATTTATGCAATTTATTTAAGAATGCTATTTCATCTGATTTAAATTTTTTGCACCCTGCAAATGTTTTACTTAATTCAGGCATCGCAGCGTTCCTATATTCCTATATTTTCCTATATTTCTGAAAAAGGTTCCTATTTTCCTATAATTCCCTATATTTTCAGTTTCCGCTTCCTTTTTTTTTTTTTAACTTTTCCCCCGACTTTTTGCTACTGCATTTCCGCGAGCGACGCGCAGACGCCATTTTATCTAGCAGGGCTCCCAAATGGTCTGCTTTTCCCGCCAAAGTTCGTTTTTTATGGTAACGTCCGCTTTAGACCGCTTTTTAACATTTCAGTCTGATTAGTACGCTTTTACATAATTTTTACTTAAATATCACATTTTAAAAGTTTTTTCATTTCGTTAAAAGTTACTGTACACCCAAACACGCCGCCGCAGCGCGTGTTAAACCAAGTTCGTAAGCCCATTAAAAAAAACCTTGAAAGGTTATTGGAAAAAAAAGTCTTTTTTTTTTTTTTCAAGTGCTTGAAAACCTTGAAAATGTATGAAAAGTTTCTTTATTGCTTGAATTCTTTCAAAAATCATTGGATTGTGTTTCAATAGTGCAATTTTCTGAACATATATATATTCGGTTTGATTTATCTCGAAAAATTGCTTTCGTGTTTAAGGTTTCAATCCCTTTGCATCTTGTTAATATTTTGATGTTTTTACAATCCAAAGTGATTTTGACATGACCTTAGCTTAGCTTATTTTTCGTTGAATTTCAATAATTAACGAAGGAATTATTTTGGAAACTATGGCAACATTGAACTTACTCGGATTTCGCGGAAAAATGCTTCTCGCGTTTGAAATTTCAATCCTTTTGCATCTTGTAAATATTTTGATGCGTTCCACAATTGGAAGTTATTTTGACATATGCTACGTTAATTTAGCGTATTTTTCGTTTAATTTCAATAATTAACGAAGGAATTATTTTAGAAACCACGATAACATTGAGCTTATTCGGACTTCGCGGAAAATTGCATCTCGCGTTTGAAATTTCAATCCTTTTGCATCTTGTAAACATTTTGATGTATTTGACAATTGGAACTATTTTGACATATGCTGCTATAGATTAGCTTATTTTTCATTTATTTTAAATAATTAACGAAGGAATTTTTTTGGAACCCATGGCGACATTGAACTTACTCGGATTTCGCGGAAAAATGCTTCTCGCGTTTGAAATTTCAATCCTTTTGCATCTTGTAAATATTTTGATGTGTTCCACAATTGGAAGATATTTTAACATATGCTATCTTAGTTTAGCTTATTTTTCGTTTAATTTTAGTAATTAACGAAGGAAAAAAATTGGAAAACATGACAACATTGAGCTTATTCGGACTTCGCGGAAAATTGCATCTCGCGTTTGAAATTTCAATCCTTTTGCATCTTGTAAATATTTTGATGTTTTTGACAATTGGAAGTTATTTTGACATATGTTGCTATAGATTAGCTTATTTTTCATTTAATTTCAATAATTAACGAAGGAAATATTTTTAACCCATGGCAACATTGAACTTACTCGGATTTCGCGGAAAAATGCTTCTCGCGTTTGAAATTTCAATCCTTTTGCATCTTGTAAATATTTTGATGTGTTTCACAATTGGAAGTTATTTTGACATATGCTACTTTAGATTAGCTTATTTTTCATTTACTTTCAATAATTAACGAAGGAATTACTTTGGAAACCACGGTAACATTGAACTTACTCGGACTTTGTGGAAAATTGCTTTTTGTGTTTGAAATTTCAATCTTTTTGAATCATGTGAAATTTGAAATATTTTTCCCAATCGAATGTTATTTTCCCATATGCCACCTTAGATTAGCATGTTTTATGTTTAATTTAGTAGAAAATAAATGTTTTATGGGAAACACAAACCCGGACCTCCTTATAACTGTTCCAACAAATATAATATAAATAAATGAATATTAAAAAAAAAATTAAAAAACATAGCAAAAAAAAAAGAAACACATATTTGAGAAGAAACTTAAAAGATATATTTGTTAAATAATCATTAGATGAAAAGGTTAAAGTACTTCTTTAACTTTAATTATACACATAAACTAGTGATGTGGATCGGGTAAATACCCAGCGGGTAGGTAAATATTTTTTGGGTATTTACCCGGGTATTTACCCAAGGCCTGAGTAAATACCCAAAAACTGGGTATTTTACAAAAAATGCAAAAAAGTGAATGGGATTTTTTAAAAAAAATCTAAATATGAAATAATTGGTAAAACTGATATATACATATGTATTACACAGTTTATAATATTTTTTATTGAAAGACTTGATGAAATCATGAAAGAAACATATCGTGAACCAAAAAATCTTTCTTTTCAATGTCATAATTGGAGAAGTATAAGCAATTCATTATGAACTTCAGGATTTCAAAATCACAATCTAGGTTAGTCATATCCAAAATAAAAAAAAAGGAAGCATGAGGGATGTTTGGAAGAATAAACTGAGAAGTTATTAAGACTATGGTGTTATTTATTTTATTGATATTTAAGTGATAACATAGAAAATATAGAAACAGTTTTCACATTAATAAGCAAAAAAAAAAAAAAAAAAAAAAGGCAAAATAGTCTTTTCTGTTGCCTTGCTCATTTGCATTTGCTCCCCTGTATGGTGGGAAGGTAAATATTTTTTTGGGTATTTATCCGAAGACAGGGTAAATCCCCTAGTAATTGCGCATTTTGCAAAAACGTTTTAGGTAGTATTAAAAGGTGACTATTTTCTATTTTAAACATTAACCCTTAAATAAAAGATTAAAAATTTTAAATGTTTATGTATAGTATGTGTGTGTATATATATGTGTGTGTGTGATACAGAATACACCTGAACAATTGAACTAAGTTTGGAGGAAATTTCTGCATAAGATATCGGTAAATAAATAGTAATAATAAATTGAGCGACATTTCGTTACATTTTGATGTCATGCAGGGACATATTACTGGGTTATAAAAGACTAGGAGCTCAAAAAAAATGATGTTTGCTATTTTTTTAAATCAGTTAAGCTTTTTACTTTTTGTAGAATGGCTTTTTATATCTGAAATTTGTGTATCAACATTGATTAGGCATATCCAACACATTTAATGTGAATATCATATTAGATTGCTAAGCTGTTTCAAAAAATAATTCTTTAAATATGTGATCAAAATACAATTTTTGGGCAAAAATTTATTGTTTTGTATATGGTTGGTTGTATATATATATATATAAAATGGAATACATACAGAAAAGTATTTTAGTTGAATATACATTTTTGAAATAAATACCCAGGTATTTACCCATTTTGGGTATTTACCCCTAAAAATAAATACCCGGGTATTTTACATCACTAACATAAACTGAACCTTATATACTTTTACCAGAAAATTAGCAAATAAGAGTGGGTAGCTGTCTGATTTTGGGATGCTATTTCTTTCCATTACTTGTCAGCATTAGAAATTATTGAAAAATCTTATTGGTCCTTTGGACCAGTTAACATGAATAAATACTGGTCCCCAGACAGCATCACTGGTTAATTTTTTGCAAATGTGATACTTTGAAGTATAAATATGAAAAATATGAAAATCATGATAATTTTCAAAATTAATATGATACATATTGAGGAATCCTTGGTCTTAAGTTTTCTTTTACTTTCAGGACAAAATCATAAGGATCTTTTGAAAAACCATAAGGTGTCGGCCATAAAGGACTACATACAAGAAATTGCACCAGGTCATAATTCACTTGTACGTGGCGCTTCTACATCCCAAGAGACTGTCACAACCGTTGTCCAAGAAGTCACACCATCTTTGGAATTGGAGTCTACGACTACTAATGCAGCAAGAGCTCTTAATTTGAATGCTGACACTACTTCTGCAGAAGTAAGGTGGATTTTAAAATGTGTTGAAAGTAATTTCTCCTTTAACTCGTGTCAAGATGTGGGAGACATATTTCGAGAGATGTTTTAGCGACAGTGAAATTGCAAAATCTTTCTCGTGTGCTTCCAACAAAGCATCATATTACTTGTGCTTTGGCTTAGCACCATATTTCAAGTCCAAAGTTTATGAATGTGTAAGCACATCAGGAGACTACTGCATTCTGTTTGATGAAACCCTAAACAATGCCTTGCAAACGAAACAATTAGATGTGTTAGTCCGATTTTGGGCTGAGGACCAAATTGTTACTAGATATATGGACTCTAGTTTTCTGGGCCACTCAACAGCAGATATTACAGTGGCACACCTGATGAGCTCGTTGAGCAAATTAAATTTTTCGTACTTAATGGGAATATCTATGGATGGGCCGAATGTTAATTGGAAGATATTTACAATGATTCAAACTCATCTTAAAAATGAATTTGCATGTGAAATACCAAATATTGGCAGCTGTTCTTTACATAGTCAACAACAGTTTCAAAAAAGGGTGCAGTGAAACTGAATGGGCTCTAGATGATTTTTTAAGAAGCTTATATTGGCTGTTTAAAGATGCTCCAGCACGGAGAGAGGACTATTTAGAGACATCAACAACAAAGCTGATGCCTCTGAAATTTTGTGGGCATAGATGGCTCGAAAACGGTCCTGCGGCCCAAAGGGCCTTAGAAATATTAAATGATGTAAAGCAGTACATTTCATCTGTAGAAAAGGGCCGATACAAAGGAGCCAAGTGCAAATCTTATTTTGTGGTATTAAATGCATGCAAAGATGCTCTTCTGCCAGTAAAGCTTAATTTTTTTATTTCTGTAGTTAGAATGCTTCAACCATTTTTAGCAGGATTCCAAAAGGATTGGCCAATGTTACCGTTTTTGGCTGATGATTTAAAGAAATTGATCTTCAACCTATTGGACACTTTCAAAGTTTTGAAAAGTAGTGTAGTGTCAGACATGAAAAAAATGTGCGATTTTTCAAATGTAAATTTCGATGAAAGTAAAAATAGTATCAGCAATGTTTCAGCTGGCTTTGTCGGAAATAGCTTGCTTAAAAAGCTAGCTGCGCAGAAGGAAATCAGTGACAAAGCTGTTATGGACATTCAGCACGACTGTCAGAACTTCATAATTGCAGTGGTGAAGAAGATCTCTGAGAAGTCACCAGTGTCTAACCAATTTGTGAGATGTTTATCCTCCTTAGATCCAAGGAGGATATATCAAAATAGTGACAGTTGTCACAAAAAAATGAGTATCATTCTGAAGGAGTTAGTTCGGTGCAAAAAAATAAATGAAGATGATTGCGACCTAATTCTTTTGGAATTTTTAAATTTTTTAAATTCAGTGGCAAATGATGAGTCGTTTAAAAGTTTCGATGTATCAACACAACGGTTAGATGTGTTTTTGATGAATCATTTGTGCACGGATGAGTATAGACTGCTGTGGGGGGTCATAAAAAGACTATATTACTTTTTTCCCACGGACAGGCTAGTGTGGAACGTGGTTTCTCAATTAATAAAAAAATTGAGACTGAAAATATGAAGGAAGAAACATATGTAGCCAAGAGGCTTGTTAAAGACGCATTGGCTTTGAGTGGAGGGGCGAAAAATTTTGAGGTGACAAAGGAAATCAAGATAGCTGTTAGAGGAGCACGGCAGAAATACCGCCAATATCTTGAACTGAAGGCTGCTGAAAAAAAAATTGGAAAATAAAAAGAGAAAGAATCACGATCAAGAGATCACTGAATTGAAATCGAAAAAAGTCTGCCTGGAGAAAACTGTGGCAGAACTGGAAAAATCTGCAGACAGATTATTAGAAAAAGCTGAAGCGACTGAAAATGTGTTGTTCTTGAAACAAGCAAATAGCTTCAGGAGAACAATTAAGGACAAAAAGTCTGAAATTGATGAAATTAATGAAAAAATTAAGGGAATAACTCGGACTTAAAATGATTATTGTTTTTCTTGTGCAACATGCTAATTTCAGGGCTTTTAGTAAGGTGAGTCAAATAATTATAATCAAATTGTTAATTAAACCCATTTTTTAATTTTTTATTCTGTTTAAAAAAGTGATAGCATAATTATTAGGGATGCACCGATAAACAAATTGGCAAATAACTGATTAATCGACCAATCCAATGCTTTTTCTGCCGTTTAATTGGCAAAATTTGATCAAATTTAAATAAAATGAAATACTCATGATTTCGGCATTCCAATTTAATAGTCCTGGAATTCTTAATGTCATCCAACTTATGCCAAGCCCTGCAATTATTTCCAATCTTTTTGATGTTAAAAATTGATTGTATGCAAATTATAACTTTTAAAATAAGATGTCAAAAATATTTGTTCAAAATGTACTTTTTTTAAGGATAATAAATACTCTTGATAATTTAAAAAACATCTTGTATCAATAATGCAGTGTTCAGGCTGAACTATGCTTTACCTGGAACTGATAAATGTAAAAAAAATTACTTTGATGAAAAAACTTACACGACTGCGTCAAAGTTGAGTTCTTTCTTCAAGAATTTGGGTTAAAAAAAAAAACTGTAGCGGGTAAGCGCGAACCCTGAATAATGGCTATGAATTGTTTAATTGCATAGACAGTAAATTTTCTTTTTCAGGGAATTCATTCTGTTTCGTCACAATGATCCAATTTTTTCTACCCAAGTTGTCAAATTAATTTCTTGTACAGTAGTAAATTGTTTTGTATTTGCACTTGAATGAGCCTAAGAATTGAACATTTAATTCTACTGTACATTACCTTAGTGTCCGTTCTTCATGTGATTCAAGATTTTTAAGTTTTTGAAATTTATTTCACGTAAAATCCAGATATAATCATTATAATATTGTACAATAATTACTTCCGTCTTCTCAATTATCTGAATTTTTCATAGACACTTCCAAAAAATTGAGTCCTTGAAAATTTTGTAGAAGTCCTTAAAAAGTCCTTGAAAAGTACTTGAATTTCATTTTCAAAATTGTGGGGGAACCCTGAAAGAGAAATTGAGTGTTTGGAAAATATGCTTTAATTACTGGACCGTTCCATAACCACGAATTTACATCGATATTCTCTCAGTTTTCCGCCATGGGCTTGTTTTGTTTGCAACGTGCTTTTCGAGGAGTGGCTTTTCGACTCTCGCCATTTGACTTTTTTAGGTATAGCTCTGTTATTTCCAACTCACTGCATTGCAGACCGATGAGTTACTCGCCATTCTCCCTGTTTTTTTTCGAAATAATTGGCTCTAATTGAAAATTTAGCCTTTCCTCATGCTATTTTCGATCATTCTTTTGTTTTTTTTCATTTGCGGTTTTTTTTTTTGCAAACTTTACACGCATAAATGAAAATTATGTACACTCTTAAAATGTCTTAAAGAGCTGAATCTGAATCACCGATTGAGAGTGATTGCTGACAAGATGAAATGTTTTCGCCACATCAAAGGGCGTCCACATACCAGGTAAAACGGAAACTATCAGGGATTTTGAATATTTCAAGAAAATGGGAATTTTGGAAATAATCGAGTGGAAATCTCAAGCTGGTTGGAATCTCCGATGAGCAACCGTTCCTGCATTTTTGACAAAGACTTTAGGAATCACTAAATTCCAATGTCATTGAATCTAACAATCACTAGAATAAATATGGGAGGGGGGGAGAGAAAGAAAAGGAGAAAAATAACGGCAGCACGAATTTGCGAAAAAAACGCTGCTCTTGCAAAGAGGGTAATCAGTTCGCAAATTAACCCACGATACTGAGGTTTTAAAAAGTTGATATCTTGGACAATCTAAGAGGGGGGGGGAGGTGTTACTTAAGCGTTACAGTATAAACTATCGAAAAACTGAATTGAAAGCCATTTTTGAAGCTAGGAGTAGTTTGATATTTCTCCTCTGAAAACTCTTAAAACTTATCAGTCTGTCTTTAATGATGTAAAAGGGGGGAGGGGGAGGTTTAAAAAAAAATCAAAAATTTGGAGTCTTAAAAACACTAATTTAGGCAATCTTTGGTGAATTTATGAGAGATGGTTTTGGTGTTTTAACATGAAAATGTTTTGAAGCTGATGTTTTAAAAACTATTTGAGGCTATAATTAAATGGACTTGAGTGAAATGGCATTTTGGACCCTCTCCCGAAAAGTGTTTGCAATTGAAGTCTTAAAACTTTTAAGCTGTCTTTGGGAATGTCAAGAGGGATGGAAGGGGCTCTCTTTAGGCGAAATTCCGACACTGGAGTCTTAAAAGAGCAACTTTAGACTGTTTTGGGGGTTCGGGGTTCCCCTTTCCCAAAAAATATTCAAAGCTGAAGTATTCAGAACTCAGTTTTAGGTAATCTTTAAAAGATTTAAGAAGAGGGAATTCGAAGGCTTTCTCTCAATAAGTTTTAATATTTTCGTTTCTGAAATTTTAAGAGCTTTGTTTCGGGCTATCTTTGGATGACTTAAGGGGGAAGGGTGTAGGAAGGTTCTTTCAGAAAGTTTCCAAAATTAAAGTATTAAAACTTTTAGGCTGTCATAAGTCATGTTTATAGGTAAGAGGGGTACTATTCCTACAAATTAATTTAGAAACTGAAGCCTTAAAAATTGAAATTTAGGACGTTTGTGGTGAACTCAGAAGAAGGATTTCGGGAGTTCTCTTCAGAAAATGTTTTGATGCTGAAAATTTAAAGGAATATTGGAAAGGATACCTTGTTTAAAAAATATATCTACTTCACTGAAGCAATTTTTTATTGCTAATTTCAACACCTGCTATCTTATAAAAGAATTCTTTTTCAAATGAAGACTGTGTGGGGGAATGGTGCCAATTCATTATCATTAGTCGGCCATACCCTTCCCCCACCTTTCCTTCATTTCTGGTTTGTTGGCGCTACCTTATGTAGGACATTCCGATCAGAACTGATTTATGTTGCAAAAGTTAAAACCTTATGTCCTAAGCGATTTTATTGCTGCAATAAAAATGTTTACGATCGGCAAAAACTAATGGTGCGGCGCTGCGAACGCTTTTACCCCCTAACATTATCCAACATCGTCTAAAATTGCATTTTTGGAACTTCAATTTCAAAATATTGCCCAAGGAGGGTTCCTGAACTCCATCCCTTCCATAGTGCATTCAAAAAGCTTATAAACATTATGAAAGATGGAGTACAATTTCATTTTTAAAACATCGATTTCTGGGAGAGCCCAGAGCACCCCCCCTCCCTTTCTCTAATATTTTTGAAAGCTGCCCAATATTGTTATTTTGGGACTATCAGTTTGAAATAATTGATGTAAGAGTTCCTGAACCCCTCCTTTCCCAAAACTTTACCAAAATGGCCTACCATAGCGTTTTTTGGACTTCAGTTTGAAAAATTTCTGGGGAGAGTCCCCCAGACCCCCCCCCCCCTCCACTTATTGCTGGATTTTAGATTTTTTCTAATTATGATGTCAAAATGCTTAAATATTACAATTTAAAGGCTTAAAATTTAAATCGAAAAAACAGATTCCAAACCTGGCATTGTAAAATCTACAACATTAATACACATAAATTTTTCCTTAAGCCTGCATGCGGGCAGGGGGGGGGGGAGCTGAAAATATTTTCCGTCTTGAATACATCACCAAACTTGCACCCATGTACTGCAGACACGTGTGTCGGTCAGATGTCTTTTCATCCATAAACTCATTACTTTTTGCACTGAAAAAGGCGTTCCCTGTAATGCCGAAACATATAGTCTGCAGTAATCTGCGAATTCGTGCTTTTCTGATGTTGTTTCTTCTTACTTTAATATACAGTTGGCTCTCTTTTTTAATGACTTTCAAAGTACAACAAAAAGTTGTTCTTAAGTAGAAAGCGTCCTTAAATGGAATGCTTTTAACACTATAGTGGACTATCTGGGACCGTGAAAAGCCATAGTTAAATGGAGAAAGTTGTTAAATAAACCGTCGTTAAACAGAGAGCCAACTGTTTATATATCAATGCACATCCAATACCGTTAAAGTCTCAGACTTAAATTTGGCAGGCATGTCCACATGATTACAATAGTATCCACTAAGAAAGGATTTTTCGAAATATCAAATAATTCGGGAGAAATTAATTAAAATCCCTGAATTTCTGTGAAATTTAAACCTGTAATTGAAATTTAAATCCCTTACTTTCAGAGGCTTTCCTCCATTCAAATAATTATTCAGTATTTCATCTCAACTTTTGGTTGATAGCGAATTTTAAAGATATTGTTTTTGTTTCTCATGTGATTCTTCGAGGCTTTTCTCAAGTCAAATAATGTTTCAGTCTTCTGCTTTCACTCTTTCAAAACTGGAAACAAAGTTTTTAAGAACATCATCACCAACGGACTATCCTTTTGAATTTAGAAGAGTGAAGTTTCCTGTAAAAGTTTGCTTTTCAATAACCGTTAATAAGTCACAAGGACAGACATTAAAAGTAGCAGGGATCGATTTAAGAGAAGACTTTTTCACACAGCCAATTTTATGTAGCTTGCTTCAGAGTCAGTTCATCAAGCAGCTTAATAATTTTAACACCAAAAAAAAAAAAAATGTTGTATACAAATAAGTTCTTGCTTAAACATAGGTATAACAATAAAATGTGGATGGTCTCCATTTGCAAAGAAAATCAATACTTTAAAAGGATTGTTAATGACATTTAAGGATCGGTTAAGAACAAGGACATATATATATATATATGTACTAGAGGACCGGACAGACGTTGTTCTGATCAAACTTTGTAAATTGAAAAGTTAAAAAATTTCAATAAATTATCAAGTGTTTGAACAGTTCTGTTGAAAAAAATAAATAATAAAAAAATGTTTTAAGCTGCTATGGTGTCAGAATGCATATATTTATTACATCTTGGTTTATATAATGCCCACTGAGCAGTTGTTTTATTAACTTCTTTTTCTCCCGTACTTGATGGTTTGTTCCTTCAGCCATACTCAAAGGATAAAAAGCGTCATCAGATATGAAATGTAAAAATCTAACTACTCGCCTAGAACAAACGGGAAATCCCGCTGCAACATCCCCTATATGAAAAAGAATAAAACAATAGAAAGGATATCGTTTAGAAAAATGCTAAAGGTAAAAACAATTGGCTGAATAAGCGAAAATCACTCATCCCTCCCTCACCCCCCCCCCCCTCCCGATGTAAAATAAACATATTCTTCAACTAAAATGACTAAAATCTCTTTAAAAATGAAAAACAGTTCTTTGCTATTTGAAATGTTTCGCCAAATAAACAAAAAATACAATAAATTACATTAACAGTAGCTTTAAAATATAAGCAAATGATCACGCAACTCTATTGTTTAGAGCCAAAGTCGCCAAGCCACCATGTTACTGTTTTTCAGCTGATCTTCAGTTCTGATTTTTTGAACGAAAACTTTTAAACTTCACATATTGCCTAATTTGTTCTTTCCACCAAAGATAAAGATCTTCCACTGCACTGATCTTTTGTGTACAGAACTACCCTGTTATAATTTATCTGGATGAAAATAAATGTTTCGTCTTTAAATTCCATCATCTTTTCCTTTAATAATGTACCTATTAGTTTGATAATCCTTAAAGTATTCTTGACAATGGTGCCAAAACTCAGATGGATTTGAGCAATGCCGAGAAACAAATGTTGCTAGGTATGGTACTTTCTGATCATTTGGTTCGGAAAACGTAAAGCACCGATCCGGTTCAACTACGACGCCGGAACACACGTTTTTGTGTGAACTTTCCAGTACTTTACTTTAAAATATATCACATGACCTAAAATCATTGTTTTCTGGAAATGAAGGCATCTCTCTCTCTCTCTCCCTACGTTTTATCTATTCTCAATTGACATATCACATTAGGAAATTTCATTACAAAAAGCAGGCTGGCTTTCATATTGTCCTTTGGCAACGGGTTAAATATTTATTTCAGTTCTCGCTCAACAATAGATTAAAATAAATATTAATCATTTGGGAGTTATAACCATCCAATGTTTAAATTAATTAATTAATTAACAAAAACGTTCCGATTCGATCCATCGCACTTCAAAACCATGCTTGCCACTACTTAATTACACACAGAAAATTTGATCAAAATCGGTCCAGCCGTTTAAAAGCCTTATGGTGACAAACGTCCTCACAGAAGATTTTTATATATTAAGATATATATATATATATATATAAGGAGTCCAGGGACCCCGGGACCCTCCCAAAATTAGAAAAAATTATAGATAATAAGTAATTATTATAGGGGATTTTCGTGACACCCCTATTTTCAGGTGCACCAAGCACTGTTATCCCCTGCTAATTCCATTACCCGAGCAATACCAGGTAGAGAAATGCTAGTTGGTTATATTAAGTTTTGTTAAGCTGTGCCAAGGTTCCTCATGCCCAATCCATTTGCACAAATGAGACATTTAATGGTTAAGCCCACAACACATACAAATCATTGTCTTTCAAGTAAAAAATTGTTTTAGTTAGTTTATACTGTATATTATATAAGAGCCAAAGTTTAAAATTCCGGGAATGAAGTGCAGATAAATGTATAACAACATCAAACCCATGCAAGTGGATTGAGCACTCAATCATTTTTCATTTTCATGGTTTTTAAGCACCTTGATAAACATTTGCAATTTTGACTCATCATGAGCATCCTTCTAATCAAAATAAGCTTGTCTGTTCTAAAAAAACCCCATATTGTATGGTTAAAGTTTTTATCTTATTTTCTTGCTTGGTAGTTCAAAATCCTCAACAGGAGTTAGCCCTAGCTATGGGCGGTAACTTACTGAATATATGTGCCTTGCCTTCAATATTCGAGTTGAACCGAACCATTGCTTCAGTCACTCGTCTGGTCAGGGCTAATTCTGTATTAGCTACCAGTTTGTTTGGCATTCTTGGCTTCCTTAAGAGGTTTTCCACCTCCAGCTCAGTCACTCCTATGCCGGGCTGATGAGTGCTAATAAGCGCGAAACTGCAGTCCTCAGCCCTCGGCTGGAATTGACTGAGGTGGCGGTGTATTTCACGTATTTCTGCCTTAGCCCTAGCTATGGGCGGTAACTTACTGAATATAGTTTATATGTTTGCTTATAATGAACAATATGTAAAGCCAGAGCAGTATGCAATCGGTGTGTCTTTTACCCCTAAAATTACGAGTCTTATAGCAAATTACTTACACTATTCTTTTAATTTATTCACATTTATATTTAAAATCTAGAGAAATATGTAAAGGGCATAGCGATGTGGTTTTAAAATCAAAGACTTTCAATATCATACAGCATTAATTGCCATATATCATTTGGATTTCTCCATTGACACCTTCAGTCTATCCTAGCTGATAGCTTATGGGGAAAAAAATTAATGCATCTCTACAGTACTTTATTGAATTTTAATTACTCTATTTGAGAGGACCTAGAAATTTGTCCTCCTGTCCTAAAATTTCTAAATCAAGTCCTTACTTATGTGCAATAAGTTTTGTTAGCAGTCTGAACATCTTAATTCAAGTAGAACATTTTACACATTAACCTTTTTGAAGCTAGTTTTTGTATTTACTTTTTTATTTTTTCACAATGAGCATTAAGTTTTTTATATTTTAAATTTTTAATTTGTATCAATAATGTAATTTTAATATATGTAATTTTTATCAATATTTTTTTCAATATTTAAATAGGTTGTAAAGGGTTTTAGATTATTTTCTTAAAAAATAAATAACTCAAGCATTGAAAAATTATTTTTTGGATTTTCAAGATAGAATATAAATTAAAAATTTTAATCCCCAGGTTGTCTCCATCATCTTGTATCGTGAAGGGTGGATCTGAAGAAATCCCTTTCCCTTTGCTCTTGCTTTCTGACAACAAATTGCTCCTTCTTTTGTATGACACTGAGCAAGACAAATTAGTAAATGAGGTGAGTTACTGTACTTTATTTGCAAGATTTTCAAAGCTTGTAATTGAAATCTACTTTCCAAATGATTTCAAGCAAGGTATTGCAGCAGATCGTTTACAGCAGTGGCTTCCGATCTGTGGGGTGCGACACCCTAAGGGGGCATAGAATTATTGTAAGGGGGCACTACTATTACTAAACTTTCTGTACCAAAAACAAAGATAGAAACGGGAGAAAAACACCAACTAGTTTTGGAAAATAAGAATTATTGAAACATCATTGTTATGACATTTGAGTTTGAGTGCCTGCACTAAAAACAGCAATATATTTTCAATACCTCTGCAGTTTGAGAAAATTTGCTCTCACAAATAAGCTAACTTATCAAGTTAATATCGAAATACTATTTTAGAAATGTAGCATTTTAAACATTTATTTTCCTGCAATTTTGTAAAGTTTGTGGAATGCAGTAAAAGTATCAGTACTCATATAACAATATAATGATATCTAAATATGTATTAGTACGTAAAAACTACTTATACCAAACATGGCATAGTTTATAAATCTATGAAATGAATCGCAATACCAGTATAGCATTTATGAAGTCAGATTTTTTTTACAAAATTGAGAAAAGGAGGTAACAAATTTTGATTATGAAAATGGGAGGGGAGTGGGGGGTGGGGGTGAAAAGTTTGGGAACCGCTGGTTAACAGATTTGCACAGGTGGTTATAGGATTTTTAAGAAATTTGCTTTGTGTGATTGGTATTTTGTTTGGATGTCAAAGAAAAATTATATGCAGTTGAATTGCAATCTACAGAGCCACTTTCACATACTGAAAACAGAAAATATTTGGCTTTACTCAGCTTATGTTCATCCCCTAGTGCACAATGTTACACATTGATAAATGCAGAGTTGTAGCTGGAGAAAAAAAAACTGTTGGCAGAACTCGACCTGGGGTTTGGTTGGACTCACCAGAAGAAAAAGAGGTTTTAATTTTTTTCCCACTATATTTGTATTATTAAAAAAAAAAAAAAAAAAAAAAAAAAAAAAAAAAAAAAAAAAACAAATATTTTGTGAGATGCCTCTCCATTCCCCACCCCTCTGGGTTCCACCTGACTACAGTATTGGATAGATTCTTTGTAACCCCAAAATACTTGTAAAACATTTTTCTTCAAATTATTCCTGAAAACAGTAAAACTAAACATTGTAACATGTTTCTCTTTTCATGCATAATTATTATTATTTATTTATTTTTATTGTTATTATTATTTTATTTATTTATTTATTCATTCATTTATTTATTTATTTATTGGACAAAATTATAATTTTGTGATGTAATATTTCAAAATGTGCAATCAAACCTGCTCGAAATTCACAAATTGCATTGTCCCAAGCCATCTGAATTTGAGAGAACTGACGATAAATAATCCCTTTTCCTTTTATGATCTTCACTGTTTCAATTTCTTCCTTGTTTCAGCTTATGATTTATCCAAGCAGTGGTGCAGTTGAAACTCTTGCCTCTTTAAACAACTGGACCAACATTCACATGGACATTGAAGTTTTAAGACTGGGTTTGAGTAACAGGAAGATTTATACTGTACAGTTTTACCTGAAGACACTTTTTGAAGGTATACAAAATATTTTCCTGTTTAGTTTATTTTATGACATGGGTGAGGTTTTTAGAAGTTCATAAATCTTATGTTGTAGCTGGAGGAAAAGAAACTATGTTGGCACTTTGCGTTCAAACCCATTATTGCTACTTATACCCTCTTATCTGGTATTTTTCATTTTATATTTCAAATCAGTCAAAACCCTAGCTTTAAGTGCATAAAGTGTTTACTATCTGTTTTGTGTGTTCTATTCTGATTAATTCAGGAGCATGAGCCTTTCTTTCAAAGGTTTTGTATGAGAGCATATTGATGTACAAAAAAAAAAAAAAAATTATAGTGCAGTGGAACCTCAGAAATCCGGATCCCGGAAATCCAAAATTCCAGACAATCTGAACAGCTTATGAAGTGAATAAATGAAATTAGATTTGAAAAAAAAAAAAAAAAAAATCAATAATTGCAATTCAAAAGTTAAATTAGTTTTTAAAGTGACAATTACTTTTGGCAAACCTTTGAATGCAATGTATAACAATGCTTTACCTTATTTTGTAGAGTTAAGTTCATAATCTTTCATTGGTGTAACAAACTAAATTGAATAATGATGCAATGTTGCACCAGTGTCTTACAGTTTTAATGATTATTTCTGCTACCATAATGTTGATGAGGTATTAAGCACTATGCTTTACCGTGGTAATTGCTATATTAACAACTTAAAACAAAAACTTTCATATTCTTATTAAACATCATGAGGAACTGAGGTCTCGAACCACTTTCAAAAATTGGATGGTTCTGGACAAATCCATCATATTTGAACGGCCCCGCCGTGAGGCGGTTGCTATGTTTAGCCCTTCTGTACATCATGACTGCCTAGCTAAGCATCTTTTTTAAATTGTTGTCCCCACTGTACCCTTTGCGAGGATCTCATCTTCATGGATGGCCACCATATCTCCTACTGTAGAGCACTCTATGTGACGGCCTTGGTTGAGCAGTGCTGGGGAACAATCATGTGAGAAGCTCATGTGTGAGAGCTGAGGAAATCAAATGAGACATTGATTTTTCTTTTTTCCTGTTCTTTGTTTTTAGTTATTTTTGTCTTTGTTATCAATTTGTCAAGTTCTCTGCCATTTGAAATTAAAAAGATCTTATTGAGCTAATAATGAGAGTGTAAAAGAACCCCAGGATAAATCCGATCTTCCTGGATCCAAACAGTGCTGAGCTCCAATTAGTTCAGATTTCTGAGGTTCCTCGTTCCTCAGTATTCAGATAAAATTTGAAAAAAAAAAAAAAAAAGACAACCTCTAAGATATTAAAGAATTATAAAACCTTAGAAAATCATAGAAGTTCTATTTTTCTGCCTCAAAGTGGCACACATTTACTAAAGAAATTTATTTCACATCACATTGCTCTTAATTCAAAGTTATCCAGAATAGCTGAATAACTTGAGCCAGATTAATAATTCCTTTTAAACAACTTTTGTATTTATTAATTTTAGTTTACTGTACAACGGGGATGATTGTGCTCTACAGTGAGTCGTATAAGTTTAAGCACAACCACAATCTTTTGATTAAAAAAAAAAGTATACATCCAATTGTTTTGAGATTTTTACTATATTTAAACAGTTAGCTTACAAATTCATATTTCAAATTTTTAAACAATTTAGAGAAAAAAAATAAGATTTCATTAAAGAAATTAAAATTTTGCTATTGCAAACGTTTAGGCATAAAAACAAAATACTTACATTTAAAAAAGCATAAAAGTCTTTTGATGGTCTATGGTGTTACCATTGCATCTGATGAGCTTGAATCTGCGGTGTTACATTGATAGCAAAAAATTAGGGAAGTTTTCGGGGTGAATCTGTACCACAAGTTTCCTCGACTGCTGATTTGAGCTCTTGTGCAGAGTAATATTGCTTCCCATTCTGGTATACGTCACGTGAGAGAATTCCCCAGATATTTTCTATTGGATAGAGATTCGGGCTATTTGCTGGTCAGTTAATTACTGATATTTTGAGACGCAAGCCATTGTTTTGTACTACGGGAAGTGTGTATTGATGCATTGTCTTGCTGGAAAGTACAATTAGGATCACCCAGGACTTCACCAAACAAAAACAAACGCTTGCTTAGGGTATTTTGACACACTTCTGAATTTGGTCTGCCCTTCATAAAGCTAAGAGAAGTTTGTCCGTTGAAGCAAAAAGCATCCCATACCATGAACGAGCCACCACCTTGTTGCCTACTGAATATACACTTCGGATCTTTCCTCAAGTCATGCCAATTGTATGAGAACCCATCTGGACCATCTAAATTCATTATTTTTCATCTGAGAATATAACATTAATCCATTCGTCAGTATAATGCATGTGGTGTGTTGTCCACTGCAGTCTTGCTTGTTTGTGACACTTTTCCAGAAAAGATTTATGAGCCAACTTTTGTTTTATGATAAATTCTGATTCGGTTATTTGTCTGCATATAGTGTCATGTGATATTTTTGATCCAAATCGAGTTTTTATCTGACTAAGAAACAAATTTTCAGTTAGAGTGATACTTTTAATTCTTCTATCTTCACGCAAGGTAGTTTTTTTTCGGTCGTCCTGAGCGATATGCAGGTTTGAAAAGATTTCTACGTTTCAGAATGTTATAAATACCATGTTTAGACCTATTTAAAATCTCTGAAATTTCCATAACGGATTTACCTTCAGCTTTTAGCTTCTAAAGTTTTGCAACTTCTTCAGGCGAGAAGGGCAGAGCCTTTGGCATCTTGATAACAGGTTAAGCCCAATTGCTACACTTTAAAATTCGTTGAAACGAACCGCACTGGTCAATCACGCATCACTTTTCAAGAGATATTTGCATAAAATCTGATTTGTGCACAAACTTTTGCGACAGCCGGAAAATCTTTCTGATTTTCATTATGGTTATATATTTCAGAATTTCAAACACACATTTAGGATCATACTAGCCATCTACAGTAGAAATTTTGAAAACATTCCTTTGAATAGTTTTCTTTTTATTCAGAAATTTGCATTGTGAGCAACTTTTGCTCACAATATTTTTGTGTCGGTAACTTTTGCTCCACACTAGTATTTTAACGGATTCCTGGTACAGTAAAACCTTGTTTATCCAACCCCCATTTATCCAGATCTCCAATTTAACCACATCAAATTTTCAGAGTTAAAAAATATAAATATTAACTTAAATAGTAATTTGAAATTATGATTGCAAGAACAGAACTAAAAAAACGCCAAATATTCACTTTTTATTTTGATTAAGTGCACAACTCTTGCATAGAACATACAATAAAGTATAGTGTTCATTTAACAAGCAAATTTGGCATACGTGGCATCAGTCCAACACCATAAACTGTAACCGGTAAAGTACTTACAAGAAGCAGTACTGTGTAGTTTTGTTACAAAGCAATGTTTTTTGCTGTAATAAAGTATATATCTGGGTATTTAAGAATGTGTTTTTCTCATTACCCATATTATCCAGATTGCTTTTGACCCCAGTTAGTCTGGATAACAAGGTTGTACCGTATTTTCATCTTCAAAAATACCAGAACTCTGGCATTTTCAGAAGAACCTAATTTTCTAAAGTTAAAGATAATTGTATATGAAATTGTGAAATAAACTTCTGTTTACACTAAAATCTATTTAGGGCGACGTCAATGACACCAAGCTATGATAATGCTAAATTGATTTAATATTGTAATGATTCTACTTGAAGTGAGATCCATTAACAGGGACCATGTTTGTGACATTACAAAATTCTATATTTTAACATTGTGTACTTTCTTAGGCAACTTTAATGTTTTTTAAAAAATTTATTTAGGTTTTTGTCAGCAATGGAATGCACCTTTATCTGAAAATTGGTTGGAAAAAGTTAAGAAAGAGAGTTCCATGTGGAGTAATATACTGCACATGGTATTGGATAATATAAAGGAAAACCTGAATGACAGCTTTTCTTGTCAATATGCCCAACAGTTACTGCAGGTAAATTCAGTGTTGCAATCAGAAATTTACTGAACTCAAATTAAAAATTTTATCCGCATTTAGTCATGTGAAATAAAAATTAACCTTGAACATATAAGTGGAAGCATGACAGTATGAATTCAGATGTATTTCATTTGAGATGTTTTCAAAGCAAGATGTAGTATATTTTTAATCAATAATTAAGTAATTCATTTTTATTTGTTTGTTTTGCTAAAATTAAGGTACTGATGTATCAATAACAAGGGAAAAATATCTGTAAATTATTTGTGTTCAATAGTTTATAAAATAAGCTTAAAATTTAGGTAACACATCTGTCCTATAACTCTAAAGAGTTGACACTTTATCAGCTAGAGAGATAATGTGTTTTTGTCATTCAATATAATGTAAACTATGTAAAATCATTAAAATTTTGAGTAAATGGAGGAGGGGGGGGGGGAGAACATCCTTGAATGTGATTCCATGTTGTATGCAGCACACAAGAAAAAAAAAGGAAGTTACATTGTTCCTGAACACTTCATGCTGTGTACCCCTTTATTGGATTGCTTTCAGTCATATCATACAAAAATACATGATTTCACTTGTTTTTAGTAAAATTCCACACAACCAAGTCATATTGCTAATTCTAGTACATTGATACACACATGTAAAAACTTCAATGGGGCTGTTCAACACACATTTTTTCAAAACATTTTACCCCTATCCCTTGTGTCGCACTTTGTCTCCCCCCCCCCCCTGTTACAATGTTACCCGTTTTTCATAAGCATATTGTTAAAAAATGTAATTTTACACTTCTTGTTATCCTTCCCTCCCTTGCTACAGTTTTAGAAACCCCCTACTTCTCAAAGGGTGAATAATATATGTACATAAGGGTGTCCCAGAAAAAAAAGTCGATTTTTCAAGTCACACACCCTCTTATATTTTTCCTTTTAGGCCAAAACAAATGTTAAAAAAAGTTTCTTATGATTTGAACAATGGCAACCTGTGCCTGCCGACTTGCGCCTGAAAGTGTAAACAAGCTCTGTGTGCTTGGCCAAATAATTTTTATTTTATTTTTTTCAGCCCCACATGTACCACAGAAATATTTATCCAAATTAAAAAATGTTTAGGCATCCAGCAAGAGGCCTAAAATTTATAATTTTTTTTTTCAAAAAATTGATTTTTAAAATTTATCTTTTAAAAATTAAACAAATTTTTTAATTACATTTAAATAAAACATCATTACATTTAAATGAAATATCAAACTCAAAAATTATTAGCAAACACATTTTCAAATCAACATTTGCAAATGAATAATAGGAAAATAATAAATTTAAAAAGAAAAATTTAACTTACAAAAAAAAAAATATTTTGAGAGTAAATATTGCAAAAGAGCAAAAATTTCTATTTAATGCTAATTATTGACTTTCCTGTTTATATTTTCCAGCTTGATAACTTGTTAAAATTTATCTTACATTTTTCTAAAAATATATAGAAAACAAAATCAAAACTGAGGAACGAATTTGAGTTTCTCAATATTTCCTCCTCTTTTTTGGCTCCTTGCATTTTGCCATTATGAAATTTGACACCCCCAAATTCTGATGCCCTAGGCGGTGGCTTAGGTCATCAGGCCTGCAAATGCGAAAACTCTGGTTTGTGATAATCAACCCCCCCCCCCCTGGGGAAAATCCTGACTGCACTAGTCCTGCTTTGCGCTGCTGCTCTCTTTAGTATTAGTGCTAATTTAGTGACTCTTCATTTTATATTAAATCATTTTGCTTGCATTATTTTGTTCAAATTTACTCCCCAACATCTTTGTTTATTTTCTTAATTTGTTTCCATCTATGCTGTTAAGCATTTATGTAAATTTTAGTAATGTGCTTAAATTGTTTAAAGAATTGCTTAAAATGTTTTTTAGATTGTGATCAGTATGGTAATTCAAATATTAGAAGTCATCCAAAGCAAAAAGTCAGATGAGAACCTTTTTCTGGGTAGTGAGAAAACTTCAATTTTGAAGAAGTTTTCTTCATTTCTTCTGGAAATGAGGAAGTTGCTTCGTGAGGAAAATGCTTCGTCTTCTGTAGCAGCTCATGATGAGGAAGATGTTTCCAGCATGCGCAACACATTCAACATCACACTTTTAAGCCAATGGAGGAAATGGGAAAATCTGGATTATGAGGTATTCAACAATGTTTATGAACAGTAATGTTCCCATCAATTTTTCTGAGGGTATATTCCCAGTAATCCACTACAAACAATATGTGTATGCGATCATATACATATGTCATAATATGAAAATTTATGAAGCTAGAGGGTATACGCTGTATGTCTAAAAAACGTTTGAGAGTATACAGCCTATATGGAGTATAGCCTATGGGAACACTGCTGTTTATGAACAAATAAATGAGTTGATCCCACAGTGTATAAAAGGCTTTGATTTTTTTCCTATAACAGGTTACATTTTTGCTATGGGGCTAAATCTATTGCTGTTGTTTTACTGTAGAATTGGATTTAAAAAACTTATGTGAAATTTGGGGAAAAGACTGTTATTGATTTTTTTAGAACACTAGGGGGCTCTGCCCCCTGCTCGCTAACGCTCACTAACACCCGAAGATTGCTTCACAATCTTATTTGATTCGCAAAGATTTAAATCGCCAATTAGAAGGAGAGAGATTAAAAACGCACTATGAGCTCCCTTTGGATCAAAAAGCACCCCTGCCCCTGGTTTCAAAATAACTTGTACCAACTTGCAGAGCAATAAGGGCTAAGGGGCTCCTAAGCATTGCAAAACTGCAATTTTGTACGTTTGAAAAGTCGCTTTCATATTCATGGTCTCTAGTAATATATTTTGCTCTTTAGCTCGGGGCTCGAATTGTGTTGAGCCTAAGATTTTCTGTTAAAATCAAACTCCTTAAAGTTTGTGAATAAGAAAGAAGACACATGCGAATCGAAAAGACGTAACTATGGCTACGTCAAATAGAACATCAATAATTTTAATGGAGATGATATTATTCAAACTTTATTTTTAACGGCTTGTAACTTTTTTTCCTTTGGAGATAGAAGCTCAGTTTTTCGACCATAGGTCAAGTTAGATCTGGAGTAAAAAAAGCTGCTCTTTCCAGTGGTGTCAAAAATAAAGCTGTGGAACAATTCCTTCGCTTTTTACTGATTAATGTAATGAAGAAAGTAGTGCCTAAATTTTGGCTAAGCCTAAAAAAGTTCGAGCAAAAAACCCAAATAATTCCTGCCGTACTTAAGTTAGAGCAATGAAACAAATTGCATAGAATGCGGATAGTTTTACCCTTTCCAACGATATATAATATTAATATGTGCAAGTAATTTTTTACCCCTTTAATAGGCAATAATAGGCCATCCACGCAAAATTTGAACTTAAAAAGTTAATTACAAAAAAAAAAAAGAACTGATTTGAATTTAAAAATATAAAACCCCAGGTGAACCCCCCCCCCCCCGGGCTCGAAGTAATTTTGTACAAAGTTTCAGGGCTGTAGGTGCTATGGAGTCTCCTAGGCGCAGGTCCGCCACAGACTTCCTTCCAGAATTTCTTTGAAACCTTACTTTTTTTACTATAAAGAGATTACGCCATTATGTTACCGGAGGGAGGGGAATGCTTCATAAATAAATACAAAAAATAGAATAATATTTTAAATTTACAAAAAATCAAAAATGTATCAAAAAAAAAAATATGAGCCTTAAATATGTGTGATTTAAGCACGAAGTCTTCAAACTTTAGAAAATGTTCACTCAAAGTCACTAAAGTAGAATGGTTTATGTTGCAACTGTTTTTAAATTGAGTTGGTTCTGATAACTCTGCAGTTAGAGTTCCCTTAGTCAAGTTCTTTGTAAGCAGAAATATTTTTGAGTCTTATCATACACTTTATGTAGGGTATGTATCAAATCAGTTCTTAAATTTACTTTTCATTAGTTATGAATTTAGTTCTCAGGTGCAAGTAAATAAAACATGCTCTGTATTATGCAAGATGTTACTCTTGTTTGTATATGATTGCATTTTATATGAAATTTACTTGAATGAAAATCTGTTTAATCCTGAAAGGTCACAAATTTGCGTTTAAAAACGTTCATAATTTTGTCTTCTAGAATACTATAAGAGTAAAATTGAAGCTCTGTTGTTTCCAAAAGTTAATAAAATATACTCTGAAGATGCTCTTAAGTCAGTTTTTAACTTGCAACTAGCAACAGTCGCTCTGTTAGAAAATATATTTTTCCAGCATTTGCTGTATGTACTTTTTTTTAAGTTTTTTTCACTTTACAATTATTACTTTACTACAAATAAATTTTTCTCTTTGAATGGTAAATTACTATCATTGATGTAATCAAAGTTTTATAGAATACAGTCGAATCGGCACCAGCCTATTTAGAGTTTCACAAGACAGAAGAAAAATTTTCAAAATAATTGGGTTTTGTGATACAAATATTTGATAAATTTATAAAATGTGCATTTGGCACAAAACCTAAAATTCAATATGTTCTTTGCATCAGTATTGTTAAACATTTTACTGTAATTTATTGTGATTATATATTTTACAAAAATATAGTAATTTCATCGATTATAAGTCAGTGCACGCCTTTTAAGAGCAAAATTTTTCTTTCAATGATAGTCGTTCAAAAGTGCTAAGGTTTTTACATGTTCCTTATTTGAATCAATTTAAACATTACAACCCAGAGGACACAATAAAATAAGTGTTTCTCAGATGTTAAAGGGAAAACCAAGGAAGCTCTTCTACTTTTCAACAATACTCTCTTACCTTCATTTTCTTTGAAGGAAATCCAAGAAAACTGCAGATTTTCCTGCATTTCATTGTCCTCAAATCATAGGCTCGGAGAAAATATGATAGACTGCTGATTTCAGAAAGAATGTTTTTTGTCCCCAACTTCAGCTACTGATACAAATCAAAAGGGATCAAATGTAAAAAGTGAGGATATCCAGAATTCAAGGTATATTAATTTTCCCGTAAATGTATTTCAGATAAAATTGGAAAAAATTATGAATTTATGCTACAAATGCAGAGGAATTATAAAATTTCAAAATAGAATGCTTTACGAGATAGGTAGGTCCAAGATAAACAGGTTCGACAGCTAAGTACTTTTTTTTTTTTAATAAAGACCAACATTGTCAAGCAAGTTTTTATCCATAAACCTTGAATAAAAATATGACTTTTAAAGCATTTCTCCATAATTTAAACAAAAAATTTAAACTTATGTGTGTTCTTAAATTATGTTTAGAAATCAGGCATTTAAGGGTTGAAAGAGAGAGAAAAAATTATGAAAATTTGAAGGTTCTCCATCACACACATGTAGTAAACATCTTAGGTGTTGTATCTACTTTAAAATAAAAGTTTTGATTTTTTAAAAATTAGAACCCCAATGAATTTTCACATTTTTTTTTCAGGATATAATTCAAGATTCTCTTTTAAATGGAACCATCCCTATGGCACAGTCATATTTCTTTAGCTGTGGTGAAAATCAAGCCCTGTGTTCCTTTAAATATTTTGAAACAGCGAGTGAACATTTCATTTACAGCTACTTACGACAAGGCCTTATGGAAGAAACACTTACAGTGCTGCTAAATATGGTAAACATTTTGCTGTGTGTGTGTGTGTCGTTTTTATTCCCATTTCGTCGTTTTTCTCCCCCATTTTCATAGCTGCAAACTCTCTCTATTGTTCAGGGGACTACTGAACTCCGTAATGAAATAAATAACTCCTGAATTTTCACCAGACCCATGAAATTCCCTGAAAAAAAGGAAATCAACACTGTTTGGAATTTGAAGAACATTCCTTGGGTGGGGTAAAGCAGTCACAATAGCAGAACAGAACCTTTGCATACACAAGTATAGAAATTGTCTATGTGTGATCATTTTAAAAATATATTTACTTCATTTTCCCTTTTTTTTTTTTTTAATTTCTAATTCTCCGAAAATGCAGTAAAACTGTCCTGATTTTTCTCTGTACTTTCTAAACTTTTACCTGCTGCAAGAAATATGTATTATCATTTAGCAGAGGAAAGAAACTTATGTCTCTTTAAAACAAAATTTCAAACCTGAAAGTCGTGTAGGTGTGTTTGTTTTTTAACTTCAATAAAGTGAAAATAGTTACCCTGCATTCGATCAGGCCTGTATAGGACATTTCAGGTCCTATACAGGCTTAATTTAACCTCTACTACAGGCTTAATTAGAAACCCCTACTTGTAGTTTCAAATCCCCTTTTCGGTCGAACCTTTTTGGTTAAATATATTCGTGCAAAGTGTCCCTAATTTTCATCTTTCAGTATTGGCAGCTATGCCCTATTTATTCATTAATTATTTAACAGAAATATTTTACAGGGGGAACTATTTTACATTGACAAGGGAAAATTTTTCATTTATATGAGTTGCAACTTGAATCAACATTTACTGTATTGCGGGTAATCTCAAATCTGCCAACCTGAAATTCACAATTGTCTAAAATCTCTGAAAGTATTTTGATCTGATTTATCTGATAACTTTGTGGTGTAACATTATATGACATGTTAACTAATCAATGACCTGAAATCTACAAAATTAAAAAATCACAAACTGCGAGGTCTCAAACTAAATCAAATCAAAGTTTTTAAGCACCTTAACACTAGAATTACGATGGTCTTCATATACCTTAGAATTATGGCAGATGTCATTTTGACCCTCTGAAAACAAATTAGCATAGTTCTCTACATAATGTTAGATACTTAAATTAATTTAAAATAACTATATTTTTTTTAATACAGTTTATCTGAAAGATGCAGAGATCTTAAGGACATCCAATGAAGTATTTAAACTTTTTAAAAAATACTCTTTAAATAACCAGCTCTGTTTGAGCTGCCTTTCAGAAACTAGCGGCTAATGCTCCAGGGTGGCGATAGATCAGGGAGATCAGGGGAAAATCAGGGAACTTTATTAATCAGGAAAATATGAGGGAATTTCGAAAAAAATAATAAAATTCAGTTAAAATTGATTAAATGAAAAAAAATTTTTTTTTGCTTCGCAAAATTAAATGCCCTTTTTTCCTACACATTTTTTGCCAATTATTTGTTTAAAAAAAAGTTAAATTAACTCTCTGACGGTTTTGAACATCTTATCACGCCCTAGCATGAACGTTTCAAAAGCATTTTAAACTTATTTTTCTGATGCTAAATGTTCGTTGGTTAAATGGTCTCAGGCACAGGGCGATAGCTAAGCATTGATAGAAGGTAGTGCACTTGATTTACATGGCAAGTTATCCCCAAAAAAATTTTATGGGGAAGAATTTCACACATCTTACTCATGACCCAGGAACGTTAGAGGGCTAATGAGGTGCGATTATACACTGCTGCATATTTGTGCATCTTTTTTTCCTCCACATCAAAGTATTTAATCTTAACGTATTAACCACAGGATGAACTTCCTAAGATTGCTTCTGTGTCTGTAAAGTTGTTTATTTTACAAAACTTGAATTTTTCTTCCACACACTCCATGCTTCGTAAAATAAACAACCCTACAGACAAAGAGGAAGCCGTCATTAATGACTTGTCTCATTTGCCTTTACTCATTGTCTTGAAGTAATTAGGGGTCATTCATTACTTTCAATATTACTTGTTATTCTAGCAGCAATAATTATACTCTGCTTGAAAATTCAGTTCAAAATTATTTCCAAATAAACTTTTTAGTTTTATCATGATTAGGTATGTCTTTGACAGTGGTTTTAATAATTGTTTAGAATTCGTACGTAAACTGGTTACTGAAAGTAAAGTATTTGTTTTAGATTTCCTATAATATTTCTCTGTATATAATTTAATGTATACTATTTTTATTACAAAAAAGGAGCATCTTTTCAAAATATATTTTTAATTAACAGCTTAAAACATTTTAAACAGTGCATTTCATTTAATATGCAATGGTTTTCAGGTAGAAAAGAAAGGAAATCATTGTCATTGGTAATGTAAATCAGAGAAATTCAGTGAACTTAATCAGGGAAAAGTCAGGGAACTGTTTTACGCAGTTCTTGTCGCCACCCTGTCCCTTTTATGTGCTAAAACATGAATGATTCAAATTTTTAAAATGGTATGTTCGAACAGGCAGTTTTGAGTTCCTGCTCTGTTTCAACACCATTAAATGTATTTTCATTTCCTCAAAAGGGTCAAATTGACAGCTGCTTACTTCTTGATATACCCTTTAGTTTGGGTACTTAAAAGAATGCCATTTTCTTGAAAACTTTATATTATTACACAGCACAATGATTTAGGAAAAATCAAGGAAGGATTAAGCTATTTATGAAAATACAGAGCAGCAGTTAGCAAAAAAGGCATGAATTAAATGTTTTAAAGAGCTTGCTTTTCAAATAGTTTTATTAGTTAAAATAATCTTTTTAATGAATGTTGTTATCACTAACATTTCACCCATGTTTGTGATAGTTTTTCAATGTAGTATATTACAAATTTGAAAAAATAAAACAATGTAAAAAGGTTCACTTTTTTTTTTTGAAAAGTAGGTTCTTTAACACCCCAAACATGTGTATGCAGTTTTTCCTGCAAAATTTGTACCTTTTAAGTTATTTCGTTTGTTTTTACTCCTCAAGCACAAAGGTATTGATTCAACTCTTACTACAAATGTGTAAACAAATCAATGATCTAAAATCCAAAAGGCTCTAAAATTTGCATATTGCTAGGTCCAACTTGAAAAAAAAAAAAAGTTAAGCAGCTTTATTCTTCATTTAATTATCCCCCCCCCCCCTTAAAAACATAGCACACATTACTTTTTTTATCGGAATATCTAATTGTTAAATTAAGTGTACTTGCATTTACATCTACAATAAACTTTCTGAATGAAATTCATTGACTATAGCGCTCATTTTTTTTTTCTTCAGGGAATTAATGTTAATTCCAAACTTGTGGAAATTTACAAATCAACTCCAGAAAAAGATATCCGCTCCCTTTTGTCCAGTGAACTCCAGAAACGAGAATTATTGTCTGAAAAGGATGCCGAAATTCTTCAGTTTGTGTCTCTTCTGGAGAATTTATATCCGTGTACATCATTTGAACATGCTCGCCTATTGTTGAATGAAAAATGGTAAGACATCTGATTTTTCTGCATTCCTTTTTAATCAAGAGCATCATAATTTGAACTGCCCTTTTTTAACTATCCCCCCCCTCCTCCCCTCTCCCCATCTTGGATACAAAAAAGAAGGGATTAAAAGTTTGATATATCTGTGTTTCTGTCTGTATCATTGTAGCTTTTAAACCAAAACTGATTT
This sequence comes from Uloborus diversus, assembly GCF_026930045.1. NCBI lineage: Eukaryota > Metazoa > Arthropoda > Arachnida > Araneae > Uloboridae > Uloborus > Uloborus diversus. The sequence continues at coordinate 131,561,415 of NC_072739.1, read as the reverse complement.
TGATAACTTTTTTTGGCTCAAAAGGGGACTTGATCAAGTGTTCTTGGATTGGTTTTATCTTTGTAGGTCCTTTAATTATCGAAGGTATTAATTTAAAACCATGAAAATTAGCATCTATTGGAATTTTGGTAGTATAAACTTGCTTGCACATTAAAAATATTATTATCAATCAAAATAACAAAATTTTCTATGTCTGATGGAATTAGTTTGGAACTTCTTATTTATGTAGAACTCAAAATATAACCTTTTTATAAAAAAAGAAAAAAAGAGTTTAAATACCATACTAAACTTTTATTCTCATTATTGGTAAATTAGTCATTATTGGCTCACAAAGAAAGAAAGCTCAATGTTAAAAAAAAAAAATGTATCCAGTTTCTATTTGTTAACAAATAAAATGCTTGTAATTTGTTTTCATATTCAAGAAAGGTTTTTTAGAAGATTCTCAGTGTTTTTCTCTTGATACTGCTTTTGCGACCAGCAAATTTTATCAGTTGTGATTTTCTCTCTTTTCCTGTGTTTCTCATGTTAACTACAAATAATTTAAATTTATCGATGTTTTGATCTACATTCACCTTGATATAAAATGTGAATTTAGGGTGTTTTTTTTTTTGAATATTTTAATATTACCGTGGAATCCCCTTACAACAAATACCAATACAACGAAATTTTCGTTTCAACGAAAGAGAATTTCAGTCCCGATTTAATTTCTAGCACATTGCTTGAATTCCATTATAACGAAATTCCTATTACAACGAACAAAATTTGCGGTCCTTTGAAGTTTGTTGTAACAGAATTTCACTGTAGTTCTTTTATAAAGCCTTGCATAAAGTCTGAATGAAGAATTCAAGCCTGTACCCAGGACAGTACTTCTTATTACCAATAATTTCTTTCTGTCTTTTTAAAAAATTTATGCACTGGGTAGGCAGTTTGGCCTAATTCATTGGAATGTCATTTCCTAATACCGTGGGACATAATAATTTTTTTTGTTCCTTTTCATCATTAAGATTTATATTTTACCCAATACTTTTTGCTTGGACATTTGAAATTTGACCTTTGTCTCTTGAAATTCTTACTTAACTGCTGAGCCCCTTTTTTTTCCGTTCTTTTTTGTAATAAAAAAAATCGTTACATTAATCCTTATCAAGTCTAATTTTGTTGACTAACACAGGGAATCTAAATTACAATTACTTGTCATGTCTGTACCGATTCAAATGTGACAGTACATTATACAAATTATTTCAATGGAGCTAAGACTGTTTAGAGATAAGTGTTTAAGTGAAAAAGTATGAAACGTGAGAAAGCTATGAACTAGTGTTCTTTTATTGATGGTTAAAAGGTATTTGAAAGGTGAAAATTTGGTATTAAATTTCTTTTATAAGAGCAGAGTTACATAGATGTTTTCTATTTTCATAATTTTATAAAATAAAATTTCTTGCTCTGACTGCATCGTCTATCAGGGATGCAAGAAGTGTGCAGGTATAAGCGCAATTTTATGCCTACTCTAAGTGTTCTTGGACTTCTTTAGTTATTTTTTCTCTTGTCATTTAAATATTCTAGTGTTGAGATATTTTTACACTATGCATCGCTTCAATAGTACATAATCTATCTCAATAAATCTTAAGAAATCAAGCAAATTAGGTAGTATGTGAAGTTTTGATTGAAATATGCTTTTTGGACTATTTTGAAATACAAAAGACTGACAAATAATGATAATTAAAATTATAAAAGAGCTACTTCTTTTTTTTTCCATGTAATTTTAGAAAAACTTAGTTGATCTGCCTTGTGTATTTATGTGCCTAATAGATTTAAAAAAAGAAAAAAATAAATAAAAACTTTTAGCAAACTTGCATTATCTTAAAAAATATAAATTTCTAAATTTATTAAATCTGTAATATATTTGTAAAATTTTGCTAGTTACTTTGCATTAATTAAATTTTATTCTTTGCAATAATATGTAAAATTTATGAAAACATTTAGAGGAAAACAATAAAATTTTTCAAAAAACAATATTTTTGAAAAAAAAAAGAACCACACATTAAAAAAAAAAAAAACCTACTTGGTTTAAGCCATGGTTTAAACCATCCAAACAACTTTTATACAAACTTAAAATTTTAAATTTTTGGCAGTACCAGGTATATTGGAAACACTACTTTGCATGAAAAATTCCTAAATCTTCAAAAAACAATTTATTAGGAACATTTGACTATGTGTGGAGAGAGGATTGAAACATGTGAAAAAAATTTCCATTCCTGTATTTTTTTTAAAATACTGATTTCTCACATTGAAAATATAAATTCTTTGTCTCTTCTTTCATACGGAATTTATTGATATTTTTTAATTGCAACGTTTCTTTTCTTTGTGATATTTTTATACAGTGACTGCTACAGGGTTGCCAATTGCTCCTCATTTGCAGAGTTTCTCTAAAACTTTTAAACTCTTCAATGCCGCAAATAAGTTCTATCAGACCTAAATGCCTGCTATCAGACTTATTTCACAAATGAGGACTTGAAAAAAGTCAAAACAGCTACTTGTTTTTCCTTTAGTTTCATTGGATTTTTTTTAATGATGTGTTAATTATTGCTTCTTATGTTATTATAGTTTTTAATAATGTTCAAAATCTCCTTTATTTATTTTTTGTATTTTAAGGATAAAAGGACTAATATAGGAAACTAAAGCTATTTTTATCAAAGTATGAGATAGTTTTTAAAAATATTTTTTTTGATTAAGAATTGATTAATTTTATGCTGTTTTTTTAAATGAATATTAAAATAAAAGCTCAGACTCACAGATAAGTTTCAGTTTCCTTTCTTTTTTAAAAATTAATTTCATGCTCAAATTGACCTACTTCTCAGAACTGCAAAATGCTCCTTGAAATCGATACTTATAGGGGGCAAAGGGCATGTAGATGCATGCATAAACATGCCATTTTTATATTTGCCTCTATATATGTCCCCCCCCCCCCCCCAGGTTGATGGCACATCTCTTCTTAAATGTTACGGAGCTTTCCAAAGAATGATACCCCCCCCCCCATGGTCGGAAACTTTTCATCTTATCTTTCAGGGCACCCTTCTCCCTAAAATGTGTTAATAGGCTAGAAAATGATTTGAAAATTTTCAGCTCAATCGGATAATATCAACTTGTGCCTCAATTAGTGTAAAGTTGAGTAAAACAGCGGTTTTTAGCAAAAAAAGTTTTGCTTCTCTAAAACCAAGACTATTCATTGTAAAAATCTTTTTCTGATCTCATTTCCGAGGAAATTTTGTTGACTTAAAATTTGATCTCATTCACATTTTTTATAAAAATGATTGAATGGTATTTAGGATTTTTCAAGTCAGGTAGCAGTGGATGATAAAAAAAAGAAAAAGCATTGTGTTTTGCTTTCAAGCTGAAGAAAACATTCTTCACTCTTATTCATTTCAGTTGTTTTGGAGCAAAAAGGAAAAAAAAAAATAGATGAAACACATGTATAGAAAATCTTTCATTTGATCTTGCAGCTCTGTTCTGGAAACAGAGATGAACTGTGCAACACCTGAAAGTGAGGAAGTGCTTCCTGTTGGGGATTTCATGCCATTTAATCTGGACAACAGTGAAAGTGGAGCATATTGCCGCATCATCATAAACTGGCTGGTAACTTGGGACGACGACGTCAAGAGTCGCATTTTGTCTCCACAGATTTTGAAGAATTATCCAGTCTTAGACTTCTTCTTTTCCAAAGAAGGTAATAATTTTATTTTCTTAGATTTTTAAGCTGTCCTGCAATTCTAATACATTGCCTGTGCTGCTTTCAGTTTTCCAGTCCCAGATACTAGTCTAATTTAATCCATCTTATTTAAAAAAGAAAAAAAAAATTTTTAAGGTATGAAAAGTACATATGAGGCGTGAGAAGCAAAGGGATGTAAGTAGCAAAATTAAAAATTTGAAGATAACCCGTAAAAATGTTCATTGAAACTCTCCTCTGTCTTGGGGCAAGAGATAGTACTAATAGCCCCAGTAACTGCTGTTATACAGCATGATTTGGAAAAAAAATTCTATAAAAGCGTATATACCTAGGACCTTATTTTAAACATGTTTCACTCAAAACTTGAAAATGTCCACTTACATTCATTTGCTTCTCACTGCCTCATAGTCAAAACAATAAAAAAATTTAATGAAATGAATTGAAACATTTAAATATGTATAGTATAATTTAAGCAACATAAAAGGAAAAAAGTAAATAAGGTGATCAACTAGAGGTGATCATGTGTCCCAAGAAATTGCTCCCCACACTGTCACACCTTGTGAAATGACTGTATGCCGCTCGACAACAAATGCCGGATCGGAGCGCTGGCCGGTGCGCCTCCACACACGTGTACGATGATCATCAGCACTGAGACTGAATCGGGTTCATCGCTGAAGATCACACGCCTCCAGTCTGTTATACTCCAAGCTGCCCGAGGTCGGCAAAAATCCACTCGACACTGCCTGTGATGTGGGGTCAGTGGCAAGCGTCTTAATGGACGTCGGCTTCTTAAGCAAACTTCGGCCAGTCCTCTCCTAATGGTTTCCCTTGATACCACCGGATGCCTGGAAGGAGGTAAGTGGCGTTCAATCGATGCTAGCAACGTTGTCAGTGCCGACGTGGCCACTCTTCTGATTGCACGATCCTAGCGTTCATTTGTGTTCCTGGGACCCCTGACCCTCCGCGATGGTACTCTCCCTTTCGTGATCCACTATTGCCAACACTGAGCAACTATCATATCACTCCAACCGAGGTGGCGGCCGATACTCCTGTTTGACCAACCTGCTTCTCTGAGGCCTATTATACGGCCCCTATCACACTCCGTCAGCTGTTCGTGCTGCCGCCGGTTATGTCTTAGAGACATTTTAAGTCACAATACAGTCTACCGAAGTCAACAGATTCGATTGAATAGCCCTACGGTACAAGTACTCATGCTTTTGAACTCTCCCACCTATGCAATTCACATGCTCATAGAGCGCTTAGCCTTGTTTCATTGGCGCTGAAATTTTAATCATTTGCATATCGGCTACCAAACTGCATTTGTGCCGAGTTTCATGATTGTGGCTCTAATTTTTCTAGGTGCATATATTTTTTTGCGACAGAGTGTATTAAGAACAGATGAATACTTTTTATAATAACTTTCCTTAGGTAAACATATTGAAATTAATCCAGTTTCCGTGTGGTATTATTTACTTGAAAATGGCAACCTTCCGTACTTGACTAACTGGGTCGAAGTCTGGCTGGGAATACAACCGAAGAGCTCCGATGGTTTTTCTTTGTGGGAGAAGTGGCCTCTCAATGAAGTGATGATCAATGCCATCCCTGAAAAAGCTCCTACTCATGTTTCTGAGACACTTTTGAACAAATTGGCTAGGTAAAGATTCCTTTTGAAGTATTTGATTCTTAGCTGTTTCAGTTTATATATGTCGGAAGCCAAATCCGAACCCAGACAATGTCCAAAAAAAAGTGCCCACAATTGGCACTTACAAATGGGACAAGAGTAAAAGTATACACTATTTCGGAGTTAATGCACAGTAACTTAATCAATTTGTGGCATTCTTAATATAAAATAGCAAGGTAAAATAAAACAATTTATTAAAACCTTCTTAATTCTAAAACACAAGTAAAAGGGTTAAAATTAAAGCATATAAAATCCAAACATCGCCCACTCCTTCACAAGTTCAGAGCGTTTGGTAGCAATCACATCTTGGAATGTACTCACTAGAAATCATTTTCTTCCAATGTTTAAACTTGAGTTTGCTCTTTTGTCTTAGTCGTCAACTGGGAGTAGAATGATAGCAGTTGGCTGGACTTGGCTTCTCCTTGCAGGGTCCGGCAGTGGGTTGCTGCAAATTCTCTAGCTGGCAAATCAGTAGTGATACAAATCTGATGCTGGAAACTGTCCTAATATCTAGAATTGAGACAGATAAATGTCAAAAAATGTTTGTTTTTAACTCTAATTCTTTGAATAAAATGGGTTAAAAAATCATTTTAACCATGCATATAGAATTTCCAGTTGGAGCATTATGTCCATAGTGAAAAAAACATCTTTTGTGACCTAAATTTGTGTGAACTTTATCAATAACTACAAAAAATTTCCTCACTGACACAAAATGTTTTATGACTTTGTCACCACTGGATGTCTTTTTAATTAATTTTTTGTTATCACAATTAGCTACCAACTATAACTTTATTTAATCTTCAGTGGACCTTAGGTAGGAAGGGCTGCTTGTTTTTTCTTTCCTCCATAATACTTCTCTCTTCCGCTATTAACTGGCCCAACTTTGCCCATCCTCCTCTTTGTAACTACAAAAACTTGTGTGTGCAGGATCTATTGCACAGATATATTTTTTAGATTCTTATTGTATGACTACTGCAAAGCATAGTACACCCAAACCAAAAAAAAAAAAAAAAATGCCCCAAACTTCATGAGTAGCTATAAAAAGTTGTTTTCGCAACACAGCTAACTACAACTAAACTAACTGCTAAAACTTTCAACGAAAGGTAGAACTGTATATAGAAACCTATTTTCAAAGGACCACATAATTGGGTTATTTATTGTAATTTTACTGTTTTATTTGATTTTTCATGTATTCATGCCTCCTCTGAAATTGTTCTATGCCTCCCTAGAAGACTCACACCCCACATACACACCCAAATTAAAAATTTAAAAAAAAAGGAAAAAATGATGTATAATGGTTTTATTTTTAAGTTTTATGTTACGGTTAGAAGTTATCCCTATGAAACCAAATTCCATTACATTTGAATAAAATATGTTTTCCATGTGTCATTAATAGTTGTGCACTGGAGTTGATCTGCCTACCCCAAATGCGGTTCAAATTTGTTTTGGATTTTTAATGATAATTAAATTTAATTAATGTTTGGCTCTAATAATATAATGATGCAAGTCTCATAATAATGTACACTAAGTTTCAAAAGAAATAGTTAAGTTATTAAGGAATTGTGTGTGTATTGTTTTCCTTCTAAAAGGTAATCCATAATAGACCCTTTCTTTTAGTGGAAGATTGGTTGGAGATGTCTTGTTCTTGCATAGAATGAAAGATAACAGGGAAATCTTGTTATAACAAAATTCAAAGCATTGCAAACTTTGTTTGTTGCAACAGGAATTTCGCTATAGTGGAATTAAATTACATTGGGTCTGAAAATTTATTTTGTTGAAATCATTTAATTTCATTGGTATTCATTGTTATGGGATTTTACTATATTCTTCTTCATCATATACAGTGAAACTTCGATAAGTTGAAGTTGCAGGGAAAGTGAAAATAATTTGAGTTATCAAAAATTCAACTCTTTGAAAATGAAAACAAAACTATAGAATAAAGTAAAATCATACCACTGAAACTCATTAAATTTATAAAAAGAGCAAAAATTGATAGAATAATCTACAAAAGAGGTAATATATATACTTATATAATTAACATTCAATATAATTAATAATTCAAGAATTTGTATAGGCTGGAAAGCGTTAAATTTTTATGCTGAAATATAAGTTTTCACTTATTAAACATAAAAAAGAAAAGAAATTTTATTTAAGTAAATCTGTAAACGAGGAGACAGGAACATTCAGTCAAGATTCCATGAAAATCTGCAATACATCTGCTGCTCTTCCAGTCTTTTGAATAAAAAGTAATTTAATTACTCTATTGAGATTTAAAATAACTTTAATTACTTTAAATCTCAAGTTTTTATTTCTCTTCAACGCCAGAAACGTTTTTGCTATTTTTTCACTAACGCATGAAAAAATATCCTCACCGGATGAGTACTCTGGGACTTTAATTCCGTCTTCAACTGCAACAAAATCCATAAAATCTGTTTTATTGAATGTTAGTTTTCTTTTTAGCGAAACTCTACTCAATTTGAATTTAGCCTTTCTTTTTGTCTATACTATTAGACAGGAAAACGACTTCAACTTAGGGAGTTACGTTAACAAGGAAAATCTAAGAACAGTCTTGAAAATTTGGGTCTTATTGAATATTTCAACTTAACAAATTTCGGCTAATTGAAAATAAAAAACATTGTTTTCCCATTCAGTTAGATGGGAATCAAGTTTCACTTCGGCTAATGGAAGTGTTCTGCTTGTCGAAGTGTAACTTATCGAATTTTCCCTGTATTCAAAAGTAAAACTCAAAACTTGCTAAAAGTGTTGCTGCTCCCTTCTTGCAATGAGATCTTTGATTCAGCATAATTAGCAAATTGCACTTATTGATTATTTTTTAACTGTCCTTATTTGCAAATTCATTGTTTTGAACAGGTTTGGAATATTTTGTGAAGAAGAATTGGAAGATATCTCTATGTTCTTAACTCGCATCGGCCATTCACAGTGTGACATTTATAACATGGAAATATTTACCTCAGACAAAGCTTCATTATCTTTCTCCGACCTATGTCATCGTCTGGTCCACTATTGCCTCAAACATCAATTGATTCATTTCCTCTACATCTTCTTGTCAAGAAACCTGAGAAAGTAAATCTACTGATACTTTGTTGCATTAAATAGAAAACAATATCTAGATAATTTAATATTCTTTAAATAAAAATTCTACATACTTTGTGCAAATTTTGTTTTTCTGTTTTGAGATTTCAATCCTTTTGCATGTTCTAATCATTTTAATGTCTAATACCTTAGATTAGCTTAGTCTTCTTTCTAATAATTCATTTTATTTAATTATTTATTTCTTTTTTAAATATGTTTTTGGTGAATTTGTAGTTTACTTAAGTTTGAATTTGATATGTATTTTAAAAAACAAGACACTGTTGCAGACTGCAGAATAGTTAATTTTCCATTAGTAATAATTTTCAAATATATATATATATATATATATATATATATATATATATATATATATAATCTTATTTTTACATATTTAATTTGTGTAACATTTTTACAATCTATGAATTACATAGTTAAGGCATATTGTTTTAAGCATATGAAGGTTTTAGTTCGTCCTCCTTCCTTATGGTGGTAGAGAGTTGAAGGTGAAGGGTAAATAAACCTTTCTTGTTAGAAGACTACATGCAAACACTTGAAAATACACATTTTTTTTCATGTATACTAGAATACTGGCAGAAATTCTTCCACTTTTTTTCTTCTCTGCCTCAGTTTTTTATTCTTTATGCTCAAAGTACTTTTAATTCAATTTCAAACTCTTTTAGTCACATATACTGTTCAATCAATAAATAAACAACATGTTCTTAACCTTTTTTTTTTTTAAATTTTTGTTTTGTCCCCCCTGCCCCCCCCCCCCATAATGCACTAGTTGTTCCTCCCAAACTGATCATCTGGATCCACCACTGGTCACATTCCCTTATTACTGCACTTGTTAGAATTTTCTGCTCTATTTTGAGTATTTACCAGAAGTTTTATACAAAAAACTTGATCAACAGGCCTGTATTCATTAAAATCTTTATTTTTACTGCAAATTTATTCTTAAATGTAGTTGACCCATGTTTCTCCATGTATTAATCAACCGTAACAAAAATTAACCAGAAATGTTTCATTCATCAAAATCAAATTTGTATGCCATGTATAAGTTTCAGATTTGGTTACTAGAGCTTTTCACTAACCTGATTCGAAACCAAAAGAAGAACTTTACTTAGACATAGGAAGGGTAACAGGGGAAAAACCACATCAGTCAAAAAAAACTAATTTTGAGGAAAATGCATTTGAATGTTTGACTATTGGGCTTTGTCCCCTGTTATACCATTTTCAAATAAATATTTCAGCTGACTTATGGAGTTTTGTCAAAAGATGATAGACTATTGGAAAACTATGCTTCACCAACCACTAGACTCCATCATTATTTCGGTTCCTTGTAAAAGAAAACCGACACAGTTTATCATCTGTACCTTTCGTATGTTCTTAAACTGTAAAACTATTTTAACACCTATTTTGAACATGCTTAAGAAGGACAGTCAGTTATGATATTCATGAGATGTGACGCAAAACATATAGTTTTGTCTTTTACATCACTGCTTCTTTTGTTTTACATTGTTCCTGACACTTGCAAGAGTTTTGTTGTAAATGATAGGTTTGACAAAAAATCTGCTCCCCAGTGCCTGATGGTTTCAAATAACCAATGCTCTACTACAGGATTCGTACGCTCCTTCAAAACTCCTCCAATACTCCTTTATTTAGGAAATTATTTTAAAGGGCCCTTCAAACTCCTTCATTTTAGTTACAACTCCTTCAAAAATTCTTTTTTAGTTCAAGACTACATAATCTTCCTCTATGACAGTAACTTAAAATAAACTTCAACCGACAACTTAACTTCATCACAAGGGCGATTTTAATGTAATTTCGTATATTTATTTTTTTTATAAAGATGCAATTTTCAAATTAATCAGAGAAGTCATAAAAGTTGAAGGTGAAAATATTATTAAATGACTAAGACATTTCATAAGTGAAGTAAAACATGCTTAAATGGTGCTTGGCTATTTTTTCAAGTTTTATGATTGTTTTTCTTGCAACCACTCTCAGCAGCAAAAGTCAGATTTTCTAATTATTATTTAAATATTTAACAATACATAGGTAGATGTACTATGTTAAGTGAGTGTATTAAAAAAAATTGTTTTGTAAATAGCAGTTATGATATTGTAAAAAGGGTCATCCACAAGTGATGTCATGCCTTTAGGGGGAGACGGGTTCAAGAAATTTATAACAAGGGGAAGAGTGACAAAAAGTGACATCACATAGTTATTGTAACAATATGTTTATTAAAAATATAACAAAAGGAGGAGTTAGGTGAAGTGTGTGACACTTTGAGAAATGAAGAAGGGGTCAAATGTGTTGAAAAAAATTGTGACATCATTAAATGACAACACATTAGTACTTCAAAATCTCATTTTACTCCTTCAAAACTCCTTCATTTTATTTCTAAAATTGATTATGAACCCTGTACTATACTCAAATCTAATTAAATTGTAATAATACGATACATCTTTCAAAGTTTTAATCCTAAATTTTTTGTTTATTAGGTTCACTTCATGGCCATTATGTCGTTTATGTGATGTTCCTCTTTTGAAGTTGACCAAAGCTTATTGCTGGTGGTCTCAAAGTCCTCAGTGTGAGTATTATTTCTTACTTCTCATTTCTGTGTTAATTGCATGAATCTGTTTGTATGAGTGCTTTTGTTTTCACGTGGAAGGAAAAAAGTTAATTCAATGAAAAGTTCTAAGTTTTGAAGTCCATTTCTAAAGGTCTGAATTTAAGAATCCTATTTACAAATTATTTTGTTCAAATTTAGATCAATACTGCGGAATCTTATTTAAGTCAAGTTTTTAATAATTATATTGATTTAATTTCGATCTTGCAAAGATGGTTCTATGAATCATCCAAAATTTGCTTAGTAAGTTTTATAAATAATAAAGATACTATTAATATTATTTTTATGATAATCCTGCACCATTCAGATGAATACCTGAGCAGTAATCACCTACTTTTTCTAATTTCTTTTTTAATTGGTAATTTTTTTAATGAAGTTTATCTGTCATGTCTGGGACACACTTTTGGTTATCGGTGAAAGAGTTATTTTCTATCAATATATCCTTGGAATCTCTTCTTTCAAATTTATTAAATATTTACTTTGCTTTCCTACTAATTATTTTCCAGTACTGCATAGGACCATGTCCTTCCCGGATTTCGGAATTTTCCGGATTTTGGACTGACTTAAAAAATAGTGAAAGCTTTCCTGTCATGCAGTATTTGTCACTTTTTTTCTGGTTTTGCTGATGCTCGAGATGAATTTCTTTTACTTTTTGATCAATCTGAATGAAAGTATGCTTCATTTTCCCAAAACAAAAGTCAGAGAAAATTTGCAGCGCTGTATAGTCTATGGCAGTTTTATTTAATTACTAGCAGTACCCGCACAGCGATGTCCGTGCTAAAAAATTATTGGAGGACCATTGAATTTAAAAAAATTGATGCCCCCTCCCATGGGCGCCCATATGCAAAGTTGTAAGGGGGGCTCAAATATTTTCCCCGTGGTTTAGCTGGATATTTTCCCCATGGAAACTGATTTCAGGACAGATTAGAGTCATTAAAATTTGACATTTTTACTAACTTATTCATTAATGGCTGGAGAAGAAATGTTTTTACATTTTTGCAAAGAAAAAAGTACTAAAAGCAAGGAAGTTCTAATTTCAAAGGGGATGGAGGCTCGAGCCCCCCCTTGCCCCCCTATATGGGCGACCTTGCCCCCTCCCCCTCTGATGTGAAATGATCATTTTTCTTTGTCTAAAATGCGTACTCACCTTTTTAAAAAAAAAAAAAACTATTTAAGTTTTTTTGGAATTTAAAACTTTTCGTCAAATGATTAAATTAGATTTATATTTGCTTTAAAACTCTATTTAGCTAGTGAAGCCGTTTTTACTGCAATATAAAATATTTCGCCAAATAAACAAAAAAAGACATCAAATAATATCTTTCAAGTGTAAAAATAATACCATAATTCTATTGTTTATCACCAAACTTGCCCAGCAACCATGCTATCATAATCTATCCGTCACAAAAAAAAAAAAAAAAAAAAGTGCTGTGGACCATTCAAAAATCATCGTCAGAAAAAAAAAATGTCGTACATTTCACTCGGATAAAAACAAATCAAAAGTTCCTTTTATTTCAAAACAAATCGCCAAAACAATGAATTTCGTTAACGGTTGCCTTAAAACAATAATCCTAGACTAAACAGCTCAGAGCCTAACGCGCCAAGCGACCACGCTACCGGAAGCCAGTCCTTCTGCGAGTTAAGCGGATGTTTTTTCTTTGGCAATAATAAATGTTTCGTCAAACAAACAAAAAGGTATATGATCACATTAACAGTAGCTTTCACATCTTTATATATTAAGAGCTGCGTTTCCCGGCTTTGCCCGGTCTACCTTGAGAATAAAAATTGTGTCGATTGACATATTCAACAATCAGGCTTAAATAAAAGGAAAAAAAAACACCATGCAAAATTACCCTTCCAAACATTGACGACAGATATTAAAATACTTTTAACTGTTTAACCGCCGAACTATTGATGGAAGATCAAATTTGAGTATTTTTTTGAATATATGTCTATTTATGTCTAGTAAATACAGAAATAAAATAAAATTTCCAGAAAAAAATTTTTTACTATGTTTTTCAGTGTGTTCCATTTTTGGAACATTGGCGCTTTGCATGAAGTTTTTTTTTTTTTTTTCAGAGAATTTTTTTAAGCTAAGAGGTTTTGAATGCGGTTTCTATCTTAGCATACTTTATTAAGGAAAAAATATTTTAAATTATATTTATGTACATACCAGAATTTAGAAAATCCAATACAGAAATATCTAATGCCCAAGATATGAAAGGAAGCATTGCTGGTGAAGTCGTTTGTCGCAATGGAAACATTTCTTAGTCGTATTTTTTTTTGCACACCGCACAACATTCTTGGGATGCAGATACAATATAATGTCCGTCAGACATTCTTGATTGTTTATGTAAATGACAACAAGGCCCTGGATGACTTTCCACTCGTACTTTTCTTCTTAGGAGGTGAGTTGTTATTTCTCTTCGAAACTCTATATGCTTCACCTTGACTTCGTGTAACTCTCAATGAAATAACCAACTAGCTACAACTGAAATATTCAGAGCATTACTAAAAAGATTCCACCACCATTTTTTACTCCTCAAATAAGGTCTGTTGCTCCCTAAAAGTTTATAGAAGACGTCCACACCCCCCCATTCCTTCATTGTATCTCTTGATAAGATGAGGTTGTGGCACATCTATCTTGCATTTCTGCGCATTTGAGTATCGTTTTACAGATGCAAGTGACTCATGTGTATAACAATTAGATGCTACTGTAACCACTGCATTATCATTCCAGCTGCACATGTACACCTGATCCATCAGATGGATAGTCAAAATTTCCTCGATCTTCTTTAGAAAGGGCTTTTTTGGATTTCAGTGGACAATGGCCAGTTCGGTTTTCACGAATTGTTCCTGTTGCTCGTACACCTTTCTTTGATAGCTGAGAAATTATGTCATATGATGTAAAAAAGTTATTAAAGTACACTTCATGCTTAGACGTGTCAGTCAAAACTAATAATAGATCATTTTCAACTCTGGATCCTAATTGCACATCAGGGAATTCTTCTTTTTTTCCTGAATAAATCTCCATGGAATATGGGTATCCACTTGAAGAGCACAGCATCCAAATTTTGAAGCCGAATCTTATTGGTTTTCCTCTAATAAACATTTTACATAAATGCCGACCGTAGTAGGGAACCATAGATTCATCTATGCTCAATTTTTCATGAAATACACTAACTTCTTGGAGGTTTTTACACAATTCTTCGTAAATAAGGTATACTTTTCCAAGTTTGTCATTTTGTTTTAATTCATGGTTGTCCATCAAATGAAAGCTGTTTTTTATTTTTCGAAAACGATTTCGAGGCATAAGTGTTAGTACAATTGGCACAGATGTATCTTCTGCACTGCTCCAATACATATCTTCAGAAGGAACAGAATGGTACCCACTCAATAGCAGCAAACCAAAACATTGTAGGATTTCATCTCTGTCAACATCTATTGATTCTCCTTTTTGCAATGCATACAAGTTTGTCATATTTGCTAAGTGTTCAACATACTGCAAAGGTAAAATTTTAAAAAATTAATCAATTGGAGATAAATCCACTATATTCGGAAATGCGTGTCGAAGCGGTTCAGTACTTTCTGATGAAATCAGTTTCTGAAAATTAGCTTTCTTCTCCCAAGTTAAATCCATTTTCATACTTTTTCTACTTTTATTTCCTGATAATTCCAACTGTTTCTTTTTTTCCGTTTTCATTCACTTTTTACTTTTATTATCTAATGATTTCAGACTTCGTTCTTCCTCCGATTTTTTTGTTAAATTTTCACGAGAGTAGGCGGAAAAAATGTTCACCTGTCCACATACATCAATTGGTGTAATAGGTTGTAACTCGTCTTCTTCCTCAGTGACATTGCCTGGTTCATCAGAAGGTAATTGGCATATATCTACATGTGACAAATCCGAATCTGACAATGTCTGTAAATAAGCCACAGCTTTTTCTACAGTAAGAAATCTTGTAGACATTTTTTAACATTTATGAAAAGTTGGTATACGTCAAACAGAATTTCGTTTCGATTGAAAACAAAGCTAGCGAATATTGAACTGCATTTAAAATATGAAGAATAAAACGCTCACTAATATTATATTTTATTATCACGTGACAATGCAGCTGTCCGAGCAGGTGTGGATTCGGAGGCATATAGTCCGTCAAACAGTAGACTGTTATAATTTTCTTTGCTAACGAAACGTCATATCCTTTCAAAATATAAACTTACTTGGTTTTGCCAACATCTACATCAGAGTACATTCAAAATGAGAAGAAAAAAGAAACATATATTACGAAAAATGAAATTTCCCTTTGGAAGTCGAACGATTTACTTCTTGAAAATTTGACTCCCTAAAAGCGCCAATGTTCCAAAATTGGAACATGCTATTTTGAAGGGGTACACCTTTTGGAAATATCATTGTACATTTCTACAAGCATTTTAAAATCATACATTGAAGTATTTTTCACAACTATAATAAATATCATCACATTTTCTGAAAAAGCCAATTTTTGGTAAATTTTATAAGAAAAAGTTGCAAAAAGCTCAAAAAACACTCATCTTCGAAAAATCGCAAAAAATAATTGAAAATATATAAACAATCAAGCAGGAAATCAAAAAATACTTTTATAAGACTAAACTGTGTTAAAAAAACTTGTTTATTTTAACGTTATTTCTTGGGAAAACTTTCAGTTAAATATGATGTTCCATTTTTGGAACATTGGCGGGTAAACAGTTAAGAAATAAAATGCGAAAGATGGATTTTGAAAGCGTAACCATGGAAACATGAAATGAATTCAAAATGTATTCATAAAGCGTAACCGTGGAAACGTGAAAATAAAATCGTTGACAACCTGAATCAAAATGACATATTTCAAAATTGATTTAAAAACGCTTGTAACTTTTTTTCCTTTGAAGATAGAAGCTATTTTTTTCGACCAAAGGTTGAGATATTTCTGGAGTAAAAAATGTCGCTTTTTTCAATGGTGTCAAAAAGAAAACTGGGATAATTCCTTCACTTTTTATTGATAGATTTAATGAAGAAAGTAGTGCCTACATTTCAGCTAAGCCTAAAAAAGTTTGAGCTAAAAACGCAAATTACTCCCGTCGTAATGAAGTTAGAGCATCGAAACAAATTGCTTAGAACACGGAAAATTCTACCCTTTTCAACGATATATAATATTAATATGTGCAAGTAATTTTTCACCCATTTAATAGCCAATAATAGGCAATTTACATGAAATTTGGGCCTAAATTGGAATAAAAAAAGAACTGTTTATCGGATTTTTTTCAAATTATAGCCTATGTTACTCAGTGAGAAGGCACCTTTCATTTTTCAAATAGGTCCAGTGGTTCCGGAGATTACCTCGAACATATAAACACACAAAAATTCGTCCTCTCTCTTTATAATATTAGTAAAGATTATGCAATGTGCCAATTGGTACTATAAGTATATCATTTTCTCTGAAATATAATTTTGTACTTTAGTTCAATAGGCTTTGTATTGCATACTTATAAAAAAAGAAAAGTAGTATTGTTAACCAAAAGTGGATGTTAAAAGATTGCTGTAACATTGCAGCAAAACGCTTATTCACCCATAACATGAGAGGCAGCAAAAAAAGGTTTTAAAAAAATTTCATTTAAAAAGAAATTATTTATTTAAGGAAAAAAGTTCTGGTTTTGAGGTCTTCCGCATTTTAGGATTCCTAAATTGTGATCTCACACTTATCAGTTTTAAAAAGAAGCAGACTGTGGGCTATTCCACAGAAAATCAGACATTTTGGATCACAGGTGAGAGTTCAATATTTTGCATCAAAAGTAATATTTAAAAATGCAATAAATGACGTTTTTTCCTTAGAGACCTGAAATACATGTGTGGTTTCTTTGGCAAAAAAAAAAAAAAAAAGAAAGAAAGAAAAGAAAAAGAAAAAAGAAAACCTTTTTACACATTTTGAAGTTTAATATAGATCTGTTATATATAAAACAAAATGTCTGCTTTTTGTGGAATGGCCCTAATGTGGATCTTTAGATAATGTAATGAATGACTTTTATAATTTTCAGTTGTTTTTCTTGTTCAATAAATATTGTGTAATCTTGGTACCACATACGTTTTTTTTTTTCTGAAAAATAAGATTTTTAAATTTGGATAGTTTCTATTTGAAGAACTTTTGTAATGAAATACATCGCCAGCTCAGTCATTCCAGCCGAGGACTGAATTTTGGTGCTTATTAGCACTCATCAGCTTGGCATAGGAAGTGACTGAGCTGGAGGTGGAAAACTTCTTAAGGAAGCCAAAAGTATCATTCTTGATGTGCATTGGTTTAGCAAAAGCTTTGTTATTACTTTTCACAATGTCTGGATCTCCTACCACTATAGCATTTTTGCTGAGTTGCTGGTAAGAAGTGATAAGAAATGTAGGATTTTAAAAGTTTTGTGGATGGTGAATAAGCCTTAGTAGAAGTAAACAGAAATAGCCAAAGTTCTAATGTTGAGTTCTGATAAACGTAATTTGCTTATAGAATTGGGATATTTTCACAAAATTAGTGCTGAAGCTTTAAAATTTTAGAATTCTATTATTTTCCATCTTTAAAAAAATGTACTCTTTTGATTTGAGGTGAGTGAACTTTAGGTATGATTCTTAATAATTGTACTCTTAATAAGATGCAAGACACATTTGTTGATGGACATTATTCATGATTACATGGTGTGTAAAGGTTCAGTGGGATGCATGTTGAATTTCATGTATATGAGTAATTTTAAAAAAGTTGAAGTAGATTTAAAGAAAGCAATGCCTCATAAGTTAGTTCTATTTCTATGAAAATGTTTACACATTTTCAACATCTTTAATAGCAAATGCATTAATACCCATGAAAACTGCTCAAATCCTATTTGTATGTTGAGGTAAAACATGCATATTCCTATAATAGCATGTGTATACAAAAGTTTTTTATTATCAGAACCAAAACACAAGTTTATAAAGCTTGAAAAATATTTTATATATTTTATTTATAGTAATCAAAATTGATAATTCAAAAATGAACGGTTGGTGAAAATCTTTTTGATGTTGATCAGTGTTGAAAATCAAACAATTTTCTCTAGATGCACAATATCACCTTAATTTCCGTCAAAATTGTTTTTATATCTTTTTTTTTTTAAATTGGTTCTTTTGTTGGTGTAGCATGTTCTTCCTTAGAGTTTGTTTCCTAAAAGTATTTAAACTATTTTAAATCAATTTTTTTAAAAATCAGACTTGGAGCTATGATGGGGTTTCCTGACAACAGTTAGAAGTATTGTAAAGTTCAGTGGCAGCATAAATTTTAGTGTTCTAAAAATAGTTATAGTTGTTTCATTTGGCTTGGAAACTTGTTTACATTTTATTAAAGAATATATATCAATGCCACTGGCACTTATATTCCCCCTCATATGAATATGTAATCATCCAATGTGAGTCAACGCCACCTATAGGTAACATGCTGCATCTGCGCAAATGATGCGAAAACTTCATTGTAGAAACATGGAACTTTAGTCTCTTAGTTATTTGCATATATGTGTGATTTTGTCTTGTGCTTAATAAATCTTTCTATAAAATACTTAATAATGCCTGCACTGAGTGTTAATACTGTGCAAATACAATTGATAATGGGCAATATAACTAACTCTTTCTACTTTGAAGAAAATTGAAAAATAAAATTTGTGTCCTGTCGTGTTTATTTCTGATATTCTGATTTTATATTTTAACGGAAATTTTAATGTTTATTCATGACTTGATGCATTGATGAATTTATTCAGCAGATTATTTAAGATTTAATGCATATTTTGTGGTATTATATATATATATATATATATATATATATATATATATATACTTGGCATATTATTTTAATCAAAAGTCCACTTTTAATGGCTGTTTTTAATTTTGTATAATTTTTTGCCTTTTAATGACTGAATTTATTTAATCGGCAGGTTATTTTTCATTTTAATGTACCTTTTAGTTTTGATTAATGACTTGTTTTATTTAAAAGTTTATGATGAAAACAAAACAACATATTTTGTCTTTCCTTTTTCTTTTACCAAACATGAAGGCAAAAAAAAAAAAAAGGTGCCAATATATGATTTAACTTTTATCGTGTGATTATAGAATCATAATCTTGTACTTTCAAAAGTTTCATTTCAACTATAAAATTTTTTGACCCAATTTTTCATTATTACAGCTGCTCACTTGGCTTATGATGCAATCGTTGGCACTGCTCAATATATATACAAGCTCCCTAGCACTTCTGCTGTTGAACTTTTCACAAATGTTCCCATACCACTGTCCATAGGGACGTCTCTCTTTAAATCTCAATCTTTAATGGAGACTATCAACAAAATCCAGAAATCTTCTCCTGAGTCAGTTGACAGAGTCAAGGGGAATTTTCAACCATATCCTGTCTTGTACAATTATCTATTTAAAAGTGAAGAGGAAAGATTAGAATGCGATGTTACAGTTTATGATCTGCTAAAGGTAAGTGCAAGATTGAAGAAAGTTTTTGCTCAGAAAATACAAATGTGACTACCAGCAACAGGGTGGGCCCACCTAGGTTGGTCCTAGTCAATTTATTAGTGACCAATGAGGATAAATGACCCTCTTAAATCTGTCTACCCCCTTACTCATTGCAGCCTCATCCAGTAAACTGTTAAAAAAAAAGTTGTAACTTTTCCCTAATTCCCAGTTAGTTTGAGGTTTGAGTAGCTTAAAACAATGACCCCTCATCCTGATTTCCATACAAAAAGTTAATCCCTTAATATCTTTTAATTTGATAAATTTAAACAACTGAATCATACCCCCTCTGACTCTCCTTTGCCCCAGGTTTTACATGTTAAGCCTTTTAAGTCTAGTGATTTATTAATAATGCTATAAATATAATGAGCGTTTACTTTTATGCAATAAATGATTATCATAATAATGAAGAAAAGAACTGCATCTGTTTACTGCATAATCCCACATGATTTTAAGTTATTATTATACCTCATTATTAAAAAAAAAAAAACATTTGATTAGTTTCATTCTACATTTGTAAATTGAGCACTTATTTTGATTAAAAAGAAAGTATCGAACTTGACAAACACACTTTTGGAAGGAGAACCTTAGATGAACTTGAAATTGTTAGGAACAAAAGGAAAAAGTCATGAAATTTACATACAGGAAAGATAAGCTATAACACTTTGATTGATTTTAGTTTCCTACTTCCTGCCTATCTTGTTTACCCAAAAGCTAGAATGTCCATCTTCAATGGTGGGATTCTATTAAGAAATGAAAGTCAGCAGTTGTTTCAATTTCATATTTATTTCTCTATAAGCATTATCTGGTTTAAAAATTTCTTTGAATTGTTAGAATTTTTGTTGCTGGTTTTGGTGCAAATTTATTGTAAATGTAGTGTTTTTCTTTCAATATTTATTTGTTTGACATAGGGAAGCACAGTGTTTGATACCACTCAACTTTTTGGCTGGCAGTCTGCAAATACATTAAAGTCAGAAGGTAAGAAAAAAATTTCAAATTTTTCTTTAGCACTTAATATTGTTATCATATTTTGCAAAGTAAAAGTTTTTTCTGGTTAGAATATAAATGCTTATTATGTTAGGGTTACCTTTCCCTACAAAACCCTTAGTTTTAAATCTGATTTACAATCCAAGTGTAGTAATATATTACAAGTAAAAATATGGACGGAGCCACATACGTACTACTAAATGCAAGTGTTCACAAAGTATGAAAAAATCAACATTTAATGCAGATGCAGCCAAATAAATTAACCTTTAATGTTAATGCAGCCAAAGATTGCATCAAAATGACTGAAAGGTTAGCTCATGTTTGCCTAATATTTTACATAATTTTTTCCTAATTATCTTTGATGTACCATTTTTGATGAAACTTATGCTGTTGATAAGCCAAAGCCAGTTTCATCGTTTCTTTTTGCTTTGCGTCATGTACATGTATAACGTGTTTCAAATTTTATTTTTTGTTCTCTTCAAAAGTAGAAGGAAAAGAGAAACATTTTACCTTTCTACTGAGCTTAAAAGTTTGCTTTTTTTTTTTGAATTTACACTTAATTTTGTTTTTCACCTGTTATTTTAAGATTCATTACATTTGTGTCACAGTTGAAATGAAGTTTGTTTTCATGCCAAAAATTGTTTGATGCCAATCTGTGTCTTTTAACTGATAAATGCTGTTATCTTGTCCTCAAACTTTTGAAAATTAAATTGTATTTTTTCTAATTAGATGCTCAAAATGTTCTTCCTCATTTCTCCCTTGCAAGCCTTTCTGAGCAACATGGGCTAAAAAAAGAGTTGACTTACCTTTATTACTTGATGGAAGGAAGGCCTAATTATGCGTACCTCAAATTTGTTGCCCAAGAAGTTGTTATTGATTCCGGTCTTTCTCTTTCTAGGTAGGTATTCTGTACATAGAGCATTTCCCCCAATCTTTGACCTTTTACAGAATCCTTTTGATGATATCCAAGTTACAGGTAGCCTTAATGTCCTTGTAATAGTGCTTCTTTGACATATTTTTTTTAGAATCAATACTTACATTGAAGAAATTAAAAATTGTTGTGACTGTATCTGTAATTAAACTGTATAGTACCCAGTACAATGGAAAATTTAATTAATCTACACAAATATTTACTAATTAGTATGTACCGGACAAAGTTGGGTTTTTGACATCAAGCTTGGATAAAATACTGGTTTAAACTTCCAAAAACACTCCAGTGTCAAAATCTGCTAGTGAACAAGAGTTTGCTGATTAAACATCTATATAAATAAAACCAAGAATATGTGTGTGTGTGTTCCTTATACGATTCCATAGTTTTCGTCAGACCTCGACCAAATTTGGCAGGGAGGTACTTGGGCACCCGAGAAGGAATGTAAGGAGAGGGGGAAGGGTTCAAATGCAAAAAAAAAAAAAAATGAACCGTTCGAATTTTAACTTTAAGACCCAATAATAGTATTAAATAGCTCTTTCTACCTGAAATAATTATCCGATCAGTTCAAATTTAGCGTCTTTCGAAAGACAGCGAAATATACCCCTGAAATTAATTTAATTTCTTCGAGTTAAAAAAAAACATGTCTGTAAAATCATTGGAAAAAAATTTAAAAGCCTTTTTAAACCTAATCAAACACTATTTTCATATCGGAAAATGATCGTTTGTGCAATCTCATTTTAAATTAGTGTTCAGAAGGTTGCCACTTTTTTTTTCTCTGCTGTGGCTGAATAAAATTTTGTTTTTGTTTCAAGGTAAAATTTCCCCTTTTGATTTTTATCTGACAATTTATCTTCTTTATTATTTTTTATTTATTTATTTATTTATTTATTTTTTTTTTTTTTTGTACTACCAGCAGAAGATAATCAAGGTGTTTAGCTGTATTCATGGAGGGTTGCATTTTATTTTTTTCGGGAATTTCCAATTTGCCGTTTTCTTTCTTTAAGAATGGTTATTTTGTCGGGAAATTTTACAGTATTTTTTTTTCTTCATTTGCATCCTAATTGTTTAACATGCTTCACTTGACATAACTGTTATTTTTGAGGTAGACCAAGCAAAGCCGGGCAATGCATCTAGTACTATATAAACTAAGCAGCAGCTATCAATGTCATACATTATGCTGATTGGTTTATTGACACCATACATTTTGAGTTCCTGTACTTGGTCACACAGGACCCGTTTATGAACTCAAGTCCAATGACAGATATCACAATGCAGGCACATAATATAGGACAGAATTAACAGAACAGAGAAGGAAGTTATAACTAGGGCAATGGGCGGAAATCGAACCCACCACCTCAGATTATGATGATATTTTGCTAATTGGATATGACCATAATATGGATAATTAGCAAGCCTTGAAGTAATTTTAATTAATGAAAGTTATAGTAAAATGTCTGGTTTTCAATCTCGGAGATTAAGAGTCAATTCATACATTTTCCTATACATACATGTGTGCATACATTTTGTGGTTTATTTATTTATTTCTTTTTTTACACCTAAGAACTTAAGTTAGCATTTATTTTTGACATAGCTTTTAATATGTATTAATAGAACTTACACACTACTGCTAGTATGAATTCAATAGTAATTACTAATTATACTGATCACTATTGCTTATCGTTTGTATTATAAATCATTTCCTCAACTTCTGTTTGACACATATTAGGAATACAGATAATATCTATACATGTAAGAAGAGAATAAGATATTCAACAACTGAATACTTAGACTTTCAGTAAAGCTAAATAATTCCAACCTGCTGCACTCCCAAGCATTTGTTTAAATTGAATATTGTTAATAATACAAGCATTCAACTAAACTGAATTTGTTTTGTAAATCTTAATTTTTAGTGAGTGCGGAGCAGGGGACCTTCTCAGTTTTTTCTTAGGTAATTCTTATTTGCTTTTCAGTTATGTAGTTCCTTTGCTCTAAACCTTGTAATCTTAATCTTAGCATCAAGTAAAAAACAATGTTATCTGTACCTGCATTTTAATGTGCCTGCTAGTTGCATATTGGTGACATGAATTTCAACTGTCTCCTCGTGCTTAAATTCATTTAAGAACCCTCCCCACATGCTTAAACTCATCTGATAGATATCTTAATTTAATATTCCCTTTACTGCACATTTAGAAACCCCAACATTTATTAATCAGGAATAAATTTTACTTCAATAAAGTTTACAAACAAATATAATGCAGTCAAACCTCACTGTTGTGAACTGTCTGTGGATCCAACAATAAGTTTCACTATAACCAATGGTTCACTATATCCAAATCCTTTGAAAAAATATTTTCTTCACATGTGGAAATAGTGATTGAGGTAATAAATAAATTTCTTATAAAGTTTTAACTAATTATTCGGAAATTGACTAAATGTTAAAATGAAAAAAACATTTTTTGAAATTTGATTAATTTTCTGCATTTTATAGGAAAATAAGCAATTTTTGACTTATTGCAACTTGGTTTTCAGTAGATGTCATCCTTTTTCTAATTTGCAGTTCGTAAAGGGTCCAATATTTTCTGGTCTGCCTTTTCAGTAGAAAAAAAATATTTAATATATATTCTCCAATGTTATCTTTGAAGCCTTTTGATGGTTGCTTCAATTTCTAAACTTATCAGTGAGTTAGATTCCAGTAACTTTTTGACTAATTTTGAAAGTGTATATTACTTCATTGAAAGAGAAAATTATTTAGATAAGTTAATACACATTTTCTAGATGGCAGTGGTTAATATAACAATACTGCCATAAATGTAATGCCAAACGCACTTCCTGTTTCCACAAATTCCCCACATAAAAGTGTTCGTTCTTTTGCAAAACTATGTTGCATACTTCACACGACCTCCTCCCCATATACTGTGAAAAAGTCTAAGTTTAAACAAGCCCTGTGCCTATCATTTCAGAACTTTCCAGGGGATGGGGGGGGGAGCAAAGGGTACATACACAGTACAAGGGGAAAACAGCAAAATGCATACACAAAAGCATAATTATATTATTTCCCATATCGGCTGATTACCCAAATAATGGGGTGCCCCTTCCCCCTCCATTTTGAATAGTGTTGATTAATTTTCTGAAAAGTGGTCAAACGTCTATGGTATTTTAATTTATGTCCGAAAGTTATTTTTCTTTATTTGCAGAGTTCGCTCAACGTGCAGAGATGTCACAGATTATGCTCTGTCGAACTATCAAAATCGTCAGATTTCTGCCGCTTGCATAACCTTCATTGAATTGCTAGGTCAAGATTCTCTGCCCCTGAGAGTTTGTTTGGTTGCTGCAAACATGCTTCATGAGCACCAAATGAGCGATCAGGTGAATGATGGTAGTCATCCAGAAATTGGTGAGTACTTGACAGATGTGAATTGCAGTTCTCCGGTAACTTTGAACTGCAGTTCTCCATTTTAAATTACCTCACTGTTACTCTAACAGCTTTATTGTTTTTTCTTGGTATGAAACGAAGGAAACACCCCTAAATTAGGATATAGGGTCTGGTGGGGGAAAGTGGTCAATGGGGTAAAGTGGTCATACGTCAAATAAATGGCTATAGCTTGGAAATAAATGTTCGAATGAATATGAAAATTTTATTTTAGAGTAGGGCAGTTAGAAACTACATTTTGAATACAGAATTTTACAACTGACAAAATTTTAATTGGTAAAAAAAATATTTTGCGTGAAAATGAGAAATTTTAAAATCTAAACACCTTTTTTAACTTCCTTGGGAAATTTTGTTTGTTAGAATTAGGAACAGATTGACTGCACAGGAAGCTTCCTACATGTCTCAAGAACTCTTACTCATTAGCAGTTAGCTGAATCTATTTTAGGTAATTTTTTAGAACAATTTAAGTAAGATGGGGTAAAGTGGTCATAATATTAGGCTTGAACGAATATTGTTCTTCTAATGTCACTTAAACTTTAAGTATAAGGCAGATACAGATTAAATATTAGTTTTACTTAATATGTATTGTTTTTACAGTAAACGGGGTTAAATATACGAGTATATGCGTATATATACGCATAAATACTCGTGTAGGCACGTACATAGGCGTATTCACATAAATGCGCCAATAAATACGTATATGGGTATCTGCAAGTATTTTTTATTCATACAGCTATCCATTCTACTATACATTTATATACTCGCTTATACTAGTATATACAAGAAAACATTTACTTAGGTAGACACGTAATATACGCGGTTGTACTCGAGTAAACACTTACATACAAGCATAAGAAATACAAGTATACAGAATGAGTTTAAACTCTTGAGAAAATTATTAAAAGGTGTTAGAGAGGAGGGTCAATAAGAAGTAAGAGGGGGAATAAGAAGCAAGAATCTCACAAGGAACATATGGTCACAAACACAATGCTGACGCACTACATACACGCAAAGCCAGAAACTGATGGATGCAAAAAAAGTCACAAAATTATTACACGAAGACAATTTTGCACAGCATTTTACGTCTTAAGAAAGTTTTAAAGCGATTGATGAATTTTGCGGATTGCAGCTGTAACGCATACTTTGCATTCACAGATCACTCTCTGTTGCAATAACGAGACTTTTGAAAAACTTTCATCAGCCGCTGCGCTT
The DNA here is from genome assembly GCF_026930045.1 of Uloborus diversus. NCBI lineage: Eukaryota > Metazoa > Arthropoda > Arachnida > Araneae > Uloboridae > Uloborus > Uloborus diversus. The sequence goes on along the minus strand of NC_072739.1, from coordinate 131,535,207 downwards.
TTGTTGCGATGCTACTACAGGTCGTAACTTTTAACAACTGCTCTAAATATTTCTTAAAAACTAAAATGCTAGGTAAAATCATCTTTGTGACACAAATTTGTGCCCTGCTTTGCATCCATCAGATTCTAGCTTTGTGTGCATGTAAAGCGTTCATGATTATAACTTCCTTATGATTCTTAGCTTCTTATCCTCCTCTCTCACACCCCTTTGATTTTTGCCCAAGAGCTTAAATTCACTCTGTAGGCCGACATGTATATAAGCGTATATTCTTGTGTATACATACATGTACTGGTGTATGCACGTAAATGTACGTATATACTTCTATACAGGTATATAAATGAGTTTACGCGTATACATGTATGTATTCTCGTGCTTCCATATTATATATACGTGAGTAGATACATACAAAGACGCACTGGATGTACCCATGAATTAACTCGTGTATATCCGTATATGTATGTACACTTATATATGCGTATATACTTCTACTATTTACATATATACTCAAGTATGCACGTATTTTCTCGAGATACAAGAGCATACGCGCATATGATGTTCGTTTATACGCGAATATACTCGTATACACGTGACACGTGTATACACGTGACACGCATATACACGTGACGCGCATATACACGTATACACTCCTGTAGGTAATCACATATACATGCTTATATACTCGTATACACATGACACGTATATACACGTGACGCGTATGTACTCATGTAGACATGTATACACTTCTGTAGGTAATCATGTATACCTGCTTTTATACTCGTATATACACATATATACTTGAGTAGCTACGTGCATGCATATATCTCATGTATACAGGTATCTACTCATATAAGAACATATATTTACTCGTGTATAACACGACTCGAATATATTCGTGTATACACTCATGTACTCGTGAATATAATTTTAACTATAAAAACTACCGAAATATACAAATTTTAGGGTTATTTATAGGTATATTAAGTGGTCATAAAAACATAGGGAAAAGAAAGTGCTCTAAAACTACTAAAATCAATGTTTTTCTTCCTAAAGTTCAATGTGCCATGTTCTGTAGTAATGCAATGTAAAATAAGAACAAAAAAAGTTGAAGTGTTTAAAGAATTTGTTTTATTTATTGTCCACCTTAGTTGAAAATCTACGATTTTATGACCACTTTACCCCACCAGACTCTACTGAATGACCGAAAAAAATGCACTATCTATTTGAATAATGGCAACAAACAATTATTATGGTTCATAAAAGTTTCCAATGTAAAAATAAAGTGAACCAATGTAGAAACAAGCCATCTAAAGAAAGTGTTCAAACTGCTGGCCATTGTGGTTCAAGTGCAGCTGATGACGCTGACCAATGAAATCCAAAATGTTTAAAATCACTTCTGATTGATATTAGGGCACTTTCTTTCCTAATGGCTGCTCTCAATTCATCGATTGACTGTAGCAAGCTTTGCGCTTTAAGCTATGTGCTTGACATACCCTACAGAAAGAAAATCATTGGGATCAAATCCAGAGACCATAATATGAGAATTGATTGTCCTATGCAAATTTTACATGGTACTACTTAAAATATTCAATATAAATAAAAAGGCTGGACACTACTAGTCTCAATAAATATGTTTAAAAGTAATATTTTATGGAAGTTTAATTGTTTAAGCAAATGAAAATATTAGAAATGTTTGTCATAATGAGTGTAGTTTCAGAAAGCGTTCTCTGGAAAGCCTATATCTCAGGGAGTTTGAGCTTCTCTGTAGAGTTTACTACCAGTATTTCTTTTTTTCCAATATGACTGGTACTTTCCATAGCAAACAAATATCAACTCAAGCATCTTAACTTTTTTTTTTCAAAGGAAAAAAAGTATAAGTTCATTACATACATTAAAGGAGTAAGTAAAGTAAGTTAAAGTAAAGTAAAATTTGAAAAAAAATCAATTGCAACACAAGACATATTCTCACACTTAAAAAATGAGGGGGAAAAAGGATTTATAACAAAGTGAAGTGCAAAAAAGGATATATACGTATAGTAGACTAACATTAGCATATGAAAGAAAGCTGAAATTAGCTTTCTAATTCAGTAAAATCCTGTTATAATGAATACCATTACAACAAAATATATGTTTCAACGAAATAAAGTTTCAGTCCCGATTTAATTTCCATTACATTGTTTGAATTTCATTACAATGAAATTCCCGTTACAACAAACAAATTATGCAGTCCTTTGAAGTTCGTTTTAACAGGATTTGACTGTACGACCAATCCTAACTTTTAACAGTGAATGTAAACAACATGATCAAAACTAGGATCTTCCTTGTGTCTGTTCAAAATACTTTTCAAGCCTTCAAACAATTTTATAATTTAAATCTTTGCAGATATGCAGGGAGCAATGTGGGGAAAATACCCCCAATAATAGCAATTAAGTCATTGAAAGAAAGTATTCTCACATTCTTCAAGTGCCAAATGATTGAAATGCTTTTTTTCCCCCGCAAGATAATGTCTGTTTAGTTTCTTTTTTCATGGAAGTTGACGATTGAGTACATATACAGTAGAACCAGGGGCGGCAAATAGGGGGAGCAAGAGGGGGCGGTTGCACCCCCAAATATTTTGCACAGAATATTAAGAAGTCAGGAAATTCAATTTACATAATGCGCGAATCAGTGATCATCATATGCAATAGGAAATTTAAAAAAAAAAAAAAAGAATCTGCAGATGATCTTTAGTAAAAGTTGATGAAACATGAGACCTGTCCAGACACGAGCAACTGTTTTTCGCTATTTGGATAAAAACTTAGAAATTCATGAATCATTTTCAGAACTTCCAGAATAAAAAACAGATGGAGAATAAGTTTGTTTCAACTGAAGAAGAAATTTCCTCATATGGGTTAAACGCCTCATACTTGTAAGTCTAGTGTTAAGATGATGCTTCTGCTTCTAATGTGAAAGGACAGTGCAGAGGTGTGACTGGCCCGATTTTTACGAGAAGTTCCTTGGTATTTTGAGTTCATTGTTGCGCTTATATTTTAAATGTATGTTCAATTAGTGAGTGAACATTGATTCCTTCGGTTAAGAGGCATATTTGAGCAATTCAATACATTGTATACTTTCATAGAAACTTCTTACAAAAGACACGCTATTTTTGAAAAGAAAAATCTTGTATCAACAAATACTTTTGCAGGATGCTCTTTAACTGAGAGGTACAAAATGGTCTTCAAAAGTTAAAACTGGAACTCTTGATTGAGCTCCTATTAAGAGCTTGTTAATTTGGAATTATTGGACGCATTAAAAAAATATTTAAAAAAGTGACAAAAATCCACATGATGATGCAAAGTCATATGATTGGCTCAATATTTTGTATCAAATAATAGATTCATTCAGTTTCTTATGAAATTAACACAAGATTTAGTGATAAATCTAAGTTCAATATTATATGTGCAGGTTATTGAACAAGATAAATAAAATATTTCAGTTACACGTAAAAGTTGTTGAAAGAAGCAAAAAGAATTGTTTTGTGAAGAGCCAGTGTACTTCAATGATGAAAAATAAGGACTAGAGCACAAATTTTAAACTTGCGTGGGTTTTTTTAAAGAGAAAAATTTTTAAGATGCATTTTTAACATAACTTTGTAGCTTCAATTATTTTTCACCGATTCCATTCAACTCAGATAACTGTGAAAGATCATTTTCGTGTCTCAGAAGATTAGAGTTTTTTTTTATTGGTACATGATGGGCAAGCAAAACTTTCATCTTCAGCTATACTGCCAAGAGCATGCCACTGGATATTGACGGAATATAGTACCGAGATTTCCTTTTCTTCTGGATTCCAAAAATCGTACATTAAAAATTTACTTTAGAAACGGTAGTATCAAGATCTTTTCTGTTACAGTTTGCTATAAAATAAATTAAAAGTGTGGAAATTAAAATTTGAATTTCTTGAATGACCTTACTAAAAAAAATGTACTCGTATATTATTCCATATTGAGAAAATTCATGTTTAAAAAACTCGACCCCCCAAATGAAATGTTGAAATGCCGCCCCTGAGTAGAACCTATCAATAAGGGATGCTAGGGGTACTGGACTTTTTGTCTCTTTGATAGAAGTCCCTTCTTTGGAGGTATGAATTGGTGTACTTAGTATAATATCTTAAAAAACATAAACTATTAACAACTCAGATTAAATATTGAAAATAGTTTGTACATGTAAATAAATTTCAGACTTATTTAAATTGAAAAAATATATAGTTTTAAAAATAAGAATTTCTCAAACATTTTGTAGAATCAAAGTTATGTAGTTTATACAAGTATTATATATGATACCACGAGCCCAAGCCCAGGGTGCATATTCCAAACTCGAAATTCACCTTGCAAGATTAGTTCTGATGGTCTCACCAGATGGCGCTATAGGGCCAGCAGTCTCGCAGAATAAATCTCGCAAGTTTGTATTCTAATCGCCAAAAGAAGAGGAAAAAGTGACTTTTCGCGCCTTTACTTGCGAGCAAAATCTCGACTGCCCCGAAGCAGGTGAGATTATGCGATTTTTGTGACACAATTATAGGAGTTTGTTTTTCTGAAAGGTATTGGATCGAGGAAAACGAATTTGGATGATGCCAATCCTGGAAATGGTTCAGGGAGCGGGAGGGGGTTTAAACTGCACCGGGGAGGGGGGGGGGAAAGTGGTTTTCTGTTCAATTTGTGATACAATTGCGAGAGTAAGTTTTCTGACAGGTATTTATTGGCAGGAGGACAACAAATTAGGAATTAGGAATTTGCCAAAGCGGAAAATGGTGCAGGGGGCAAGGGGAGTCATAACTACCGGGGGGGGAGTGGTTTTCCTTTCCTTTTTCATGACGCAAAAACGGGAGTTTGTTTTCCGCTTGCCAATACATTTCAGAAAAACTACCGTATTTTCCTGCCTATAATCCGCGGATTATCTGCTAAAAAAGGCAAAGTTAATGAGGTGCGGATTATACGCAGCCGCGTATTATCTGTGATTTTTTTTTCCTCCTTAACACCAACGCATTGAACCTCAATATTTTTGCAGTAGGATTCACCAATCGAGACCGTACGCCGACTGAATGTTGTTTATTTTACGAAGCATGCATGTTCTTCATCGCTGCCTGCCTATGTTGGTTATTTTATGTTGCTTGAATGTTCCTCTTGGGATTCAGGTCATGTAAAATAAGCAAATTACAGTGAAATAGGTAGCCATTTGCACAAGATTAGACCGTTTGCTCCTTTGTCTTGACTCTTTGTTTTTTTAAAGAAATAGCTTACTATAATCAAGATTTCAAGAAGAAATCATTATATTTTAGATTAATTTTTATTATGCCTTCAAAGTAATTACTTTTTCATGTTTTTAGTTTAGTTGCTCAAATGGTATGTTAAATTCAAACTTTATCTTTTTACATCGTATTATCCGCGGATTATACGAAGCTTTTTTTCTTCCAATCAGAAGAAATCCAATCAGGCCAATTTTAGGATCTGCAGATTATAGGCTGCCCGCGATAATACGCAGGAAAATACGGTAATATGAATGTTGCGAACACCAAACATGGTGCAGAGGAGGGGGGGGGGGCAAATGGTTTTTAGTGGAATTTTTGTGATAAAATTACTGGAGTTGGTTTCTCTGAAGGTATTGGCACGAGGAAAACGAATTAGGATATTGCCAACCCTGAAAATGATGTGGGGAAAAGGGGGGGGGAGCTTATAACTGCACTGAGGGGCAAATGATTTTCCGATTAATTTTTGTGACACTAAAACGGGAGTTAGTTTTTCTGAAAGGTGTTGGCAAGCGGACAAATTAGAATGTAGCGAATCCAGAACATTTTGCAGGGAAGGGGGGGGGGGGCAAAGTGGTTTTCGGTGGAATTTTCGTGATAAAACTACGGGAGTCGGTTTTTCTGAAAGGTATTAGTGCGAAGGAAACGAATTAGGATGTGACCAACCCCAAAAATGGTGCAGGGGGCAGAGTGGGGGGAGGAAGAGTTATAACTGCAAACATAAAATAGGTATATATGCAACATTTCTCGCTTTACCACAAGTTTTCAATGCTTAAAAGACTTAAACCCACTTTCACAACATTATAATGCACAAATATCCAAATTAAATTGCAGACACGTGTTTTTGAGACATTAAGAGCTCCCTTTTCAATGTAAAAGATGTGAGTTTATGAATAAAAATGCATTCTCGGCTAAGGTTGATTATTTCCATGGATTTCATTTTCTTTTAACCAAATCCATCACTTAGGAAATAAGTTGGGAGGGGGGATCGGGGCTTCTATTTTCAAGAAATAATGCATTTGAAAAAATTAAGGGGCTATGAATTTCCTACTCCTCTTTATTGGTTTTGACCGCTTGGCAGCCTGCACAAATGCGTCTAGGGCAAATTATACAAAAAAACGTTCATAATTTTAATTTGTCTTTTGTACATTATCCCACTTAAAATTTAGTTTTTTCATAAAAGTACTATTTGTTTCTGAAAATTGTATGAATTTCAAGTTTACACAGAATAGACAATCCCCCTTTTTTTGCGTTTAAGGAAGGGGGGTGACATCACAAATTACCGCCCCGTGTGTCACCACCCATGCTAGGTACACCACTGAGGAAGGAAATTTTTTTCTGTCTTCTTATACTGTAAAATCCTCTTCGCCCTTTTTTCCCTAAATTCTTTATTTGTTACCTACTGTCATTATTCAATTTCAATTGAATTCAATTTGTAAGAAAATTTATTTTTCTTTATTGAAATTTGATATTGATTAATTAATTATAAAAAGTACAAAGGCTAGTAATTTCTGGGGAATTATTTCCGAAATTTGATTCTCCATTTTGCCAGCTACTCCTTTTTTCATTTCTTCTTCAATTTAGAATCTTTCCTTTGGGTTGAACGTTTAAGGTTCTTTATCAGCTGAAGTGAAACTATGATTAAAAAATCTTATTCACTTTACGAATATTTTTCAATATACATTTACAGAAGCAGAGTATTTATTTATTTTAAACTGCTCTTGTAACCAAGATTGCTGTTTTGACTTTTTAATCTTGAAGATAAAGTTGAAATTATGTATTCATAATTACAAGTTGCTTGTTTTGAAAAGAGAAATTTAAAAAAGTACTGTTTTGAAGATATCTTAAGATTGGGTCTTGGAAAACAATACCTAGAGAAAATTTAATTTGAAAACAGGAATAATGAAGAAATAAAACTTTTTATTTAAGCATATGCTTATTAAATTATAATTTTATAGGAAAAGAGAAAAAAAACTGGAATATGTCTTTGATACTGAGATTGTTGCTATAATTACAAGTTACAACTGAGCGGGGGAGGGTTGGTTTTTACATAACCAATCCTAATATGGAAGTTTGTATACTCTGTTATGACTGCTCTCATCCCCAAAAGCTCAATTAGCCCAACAAACCTTTTACATTTTGCAGGGGTGCCCCTCTCCCTAAATATCGCGAAGACTCCCCACTCCAAAAGCAAGAGCCCCCCCAATAAACAAATACCCCTCAAAACACCACCACCACCATCCCCTAAAAATTTCAATGGCGCCATAACCTAGCCCCCCCCCCCCCTCTATTTTAGTGTTTTATATTCAATTTGAATTAGCAGATTTTTTCATCCAGACTTTTGGATGCAGCTAAACCTTTCGCACTCTGCACTTCATTCGACACGACAACAATATAATATTCAATCCACGAGTACGGACTATTTATATTTCTTCGTCTGCATTTATGACAGTTAGGATTTTTTTTAACATCATGATTTTTTCTAAAGTTATTATTATTTTGATTATAGTTTCTCGGGAAAAATATGTTTCATACAAGACGTTCTTAGTGATATAGATGGTTTTATATTGTAAATCAACAAAATATACGGTTAATTTTTATCTTATTTATGTATTGGCTTTTTTCCCTCTTCGATTTTTGTTTTAGACACTGTAATATTGAAATATGCATAAAATATGACTTACCTTTTGCCATTTGAATATGCTTTTTGCACCGGAGCCCTCGGCTCATTTTTCCTTTGTGTACTATTTTGTAAAATTCTCGGTGAATTTTTTTTAATGAATTCTGGATTTGCTTCTAGAAAATTCAAAATTATTTCGTTGTGATTCTTTGCAACGTAAAACATATTCTTTGAAGTGTGAGCCATTAACGTGCCAATCGTCAAAATTCGCGCCTTATCTTGCACGGATGGAGCAAAACAAAAAGTATCTGCGCTGAAAGACCATTGGTTGGAAGAAATCATGTACCTCCTCCCCTCCCCTCCGTGCCGCCAAAACCTGGGAAAAACCCTTTCCCCCATCGCGGCTGGAATCTTGGACTCGTCGCCACATCGCAAGATGAATTTTATCAGTTCAGAATATTACTTTGCGAGACTTCTCGTCACGTGATCGGCTCTGACGTAACATCTCGAACTCGAAAGGAGAAAAAGCTTGGAATGACCTCCCAGATCCTATTTAGAGTTCTAGAGCTGAGCCCGGCTCATCTGTACCCCTGCTCTAAACCCAGGGCTGGGTTTGGAAGTGTGGAGGCCCCGGGGCAGCGAAGGAGTGGAGGCCCCTAATTAGGGTTCAAAAAGATCATCATATTTTCGAAAATATCCGATACTTTGATATATATCCGAATATTTTGATAAATATGTATATATCCGATATTTTCGATCAGCACTTTAATCGTAAATACATCCTGAAGTTACTGCTATTTATTTTTTTAAATTATTATTATAATTTATAGGGGAGAAAAAATGTAAAATTTGCTGACCCGTGAAAGTTAGGATATTTTGTAAAAAAAAATTTGTGGGGCCCCTTTGTTGTGGAGGCCCTGGGGCAGTAGCCCTGCCTGCCCTCCCCTAAATCCGGCCCTGTCTAAACCATTTTTTATAAATTTCCTCTTTCAATCTTCAATTTTTTTTTTTTGGGGGGGGGGGGAGGTTCAATATGAGCATAAATTGAATCTCCCAGCCAAATTCATCTTCTGACAGGAGTTAACTAGCGACTACATTTCAAAAGTAGTTAATAGTTGCTACATTTTTTAAAAAGTAGTTGTAGTTAACTACTGCTACTACTACTACAAAAAAAAATGTAATGTTTCCGTCCGCTGAACAATAGTGTTTTTTTGCACAAGTCCTCATTTCACAGCCCAGTTATGTGATGGATATTTATCAATTATTCTACTTATTTCTTAATTGTCAAATAACAAATTCCATTTTTACATTTAGGTCGAAAATTTAAACAAGCACACTTGAATAAAGATATAGCTGTGATGTTGATTTCAGAATTGGAAGCAGTTATTTTAAATAAGTGGAACTCCTTCAATACTGAGCCTACGTAAGAATTTTTCTTCCTTTTTTTTCTTAGTCTTTAATAATCTCATGTTTTAACATTTAACTTTAATCAAATCGGTATTTTGGATCCAATCCAAGTTACTTACATAGCAAAACTCACATTTTTATGCATTTGTAAAATGGTTCACTGTAACCTTGAAACATATTTCTGAAATTTAATTCATAATTTCTGTATCTCAATCCAGACTAACAAAAGTCACATTATCACTACTTTGCAGTAGAGCGTAAAAAAAAAACTTGTCTGGTGCATACAAGTGCTGGAACTCACTCATATAACACTGCTAAATACTTATGAAGGAATTTTTTTTATGGAACTAACTTTGTTCTGGCTCAAAGTGTTTCCCCCCCCCCCCCCCTATTTGAAGGAGGATGATCATTAATGCTTTACGTCATAAAATAAAAGTTATTATTTATATGAAAAGATATTTTTGATTAAATTCAAAGCTGGCTCATTTTGACACAATGCTTCATAATGTCCCACTGTGTAGGGGAATATGAAGTTATAAAATGGATCTGTATTTGAGCTTAATAGCCACTGGGAGGGGAGGAGGATAAAAATGGCTCTAAATTTCAAGCTCCAAATAAAGAGAACTTTTTTCTTTTTTATCCTACGCCCGTCTGTGGCATTTTCGCCATTAATCGACGAACAACCCAATAAGATGAAGAAGTAGAACAATAATATTCATAAAATTTAGCGTCCTTAGAGTTATTATTTGAAAATTTAGAAATAATGGGGCAAGAGATCACCGCTGAGAAGATCACCCTACATCTCACTCTGGAGATAGAAAACAACAGAGTGAAATGCCAATTCTATGCAGATGTTTTTGCAAATAGTCATGTCCAGTGATTACACGAAAACAAGTCACTCCAACAGACCACAGCAATGAATTGGAGATTTTTTTACTTTTATTGAGCAGGGAAGTCTACTTTTTACCCACAACTGCTTCACTACATGAAGAAATGAAGTTATTTTTCAGTTGGTTAAAAACAATTTGTTTAATGTTGCACAGAGGCAGAGGAGAATCTGCTTGGATCATCAGAGATCCAGCCTTAGCAAGATGATCTGCCTGCTCATTTCCAAAAATGTGACAGTGACTCGTAATCCTTTGGAGTACAGCACTTTTCCTTGTTTTCTTAAATTCAAACAATTTCATTCTACAGGAATGGGCATGAGGACTTTCGTTATACTTTGTAAATAAGGAGAACTCTCCTCTTTTTAGTTTGTACGTAAAAGCAGTAAATGGGCCTGTATAATCTATGCTAAGGTTCTCTATTCCCAATGAGAAAATCAGTGTTGCCATCAGTTTATCAATGGATCTTCTGTTACACCAATGATAAATCAATTTCACCCTTTAGTTGTTGATGATAGTACCATCAGATTCAAAATTAAATAAAATGCATTATGATGTTTGAATGCCACCAATACCAAATCTATATACAGTTGAACTTGGTCAATACTAACTGACAAAAATCTACAAATTTGTTCATGTTAGCCATTATTGGTAACAGCCATGAATAAATAAGGAAATGCTTAACAATATTTAAAAAAATACTGTCATTTTTTATTACTGATAATACATACAATGTAATCTAATAACTGTTACATTCAGAAATGTTAAACTCAATTACAAATATTTTCAGTGAAGAGGTCTGAACTATTTTGTTCGTCCTAGCCGAGATTTAATGCTTTCAATTTAATGCACATATTATGGTACGTAAATTTTTTTATTTAATTACATAACAAACCAAACTTAATAAAAAAAAACATTCGTTTTAGCTGTGATTTACTATTAAAGGTATTCGTAATAAGGGAGTTCAACTGTAGTTTTATTTACCCTCATTACACGCCACTAGGATTGTATTTATTCTTGGTAGCAACTTTTAATGTCTCGTCTCTATTTAGAAAAGTCATTTTACGAGCTCATCCTCTCTTTTATAGTGTCATATTTCAAGACATAATTTTATGGATGCCAGTAATGAGTCTTGCTCATTTGTATAAAGTAGAAGCTGGAAAAGCCTATCTTGACGAATGTGCCAAGCAGAACAGTTGGCTTAAGTTCCTGGTGTTTGCCCAAATGTTTCAAGTTTCAAAGGAAATGGTCAGTTTTTTTTTTTTTTTTCAAAGTGATTTTTACATCAGTATGCTAGTTTATTATGGTAAGGCTAGAGTCACCATGAAGCACAGATCAACTCAATAGGTCTCTTTTGATGCCAAAAAATAGCATTGTGCAGTTATCTATTACGCTGCAGGGTGTTTATAATATTTTGCATTGATAAAGAAAATTCATATTAAAAAACTTCTCAATATTTATGCCTTGTTCTATTTTCATTTTGATCCTTATTGCATCATTTTTTTTCTTTTATTGCAATATTAACTAAAGGCATGTAGGTGGTGCTAACATGGAAAATCGAAAACTAAAATTGACGTCTATGACAGAAAAACTCCTAAAGTTTGCCATGAATGATGTGGGGGGGGGGGGTTGCTGAGGGTTCATTGACTCTTCAGAAACTCTTCAGAACCTTAGGTTTTAACACTTATTGCTGACTCTAATATGACTGTTTACATCCATACAAGGACTGTTATGACCAATCCCCCCCCCTCCCCCACACTCCAGAAGGTAAATTCTGGTTTCTTCAGTGCCTGTTGCAAAATTGAAAATCATCTAAATCTACTCAGAAGTATGAAATGTGCTGATGTAGAAGTGTATCAAAGTTAAGACTAAAGTTCTTGAGATGAGATCAAAATAAGAAAAGAATTGTTTAAATTTCAAGTAGTTTTTTTTTTTTTTTTTTTTTTTTTTTTTTTAATGAAGTTTCCGTATCAGTGTATAACTTTGTAAACATTTTGTGTATTATAGCATTTCTATTGGTTATTCTTGCACTACTCAATTTGAACATTGACAAAATGTGAAAACTCGACCAACTTATAATGCTGCAAAATAAAGACAGATGGGCATCAAAATGGTTGATAGGTCAGCTTGTGTTTATGGGGACCTGAGTTAAGGCTTTTTTAAGCATTTTTATAGATTCAAGAATTTTTTAATCTCTAAAAACATAATTGTGTTTTAGAAGCAAATTTTCTTCTTCTAAAAACTTGATTACTTACACTAATACACAAACAATTTTTATTTATGAAGCAAACATCAACATAAACAATAGTGCACAAAATATGGCTGCTTAGTTATTTGCAAAATATTTTAAACCAATTTTTGTTTTTTGTTATTCATTTAGTAGTTTTAAATTACATGCTGTTTTAGATTTTTTGCCTGTTTCCACTATTTATAGCCACTTATATTCCTCGGCATTTTTGCGTAAAAGAGCCATTAAATTTTTTTTAATGGAAAGTTATTTCATTTTAATTTGCATTTAATAAGATAGTTAGATATTATTATGAATTTTTGATCAGTGTTTTTAATAAATGTCAGTAAGATTCATACATATGAAAAAGTGAACTATTTTATTTAAGTAAATAAAGATCTTGGGTGAACCACTGCACTTCAGTTCTGTAAAATAGCCGGGCTATTTCAGTGTTTTGTTTAAATGTAGAGTCCTCAACATGACACTTTTTTTGCCATAACTATTGAATTTACTGTTTGATTAGCACATTGTTTTATTTTGAGTTTGTGTGTTGGCAAGGCTAACTTAAAATAAAATTTGCTAATCAAACAGTAAGTTAATTAGTTACAGCAAAAAAAGTGTCAAGTTGCGGACTCTACATTTGGACAAAATATTGTGAAATAGCCCAGCCACAATACTCATGCCGGCTATAAAAACCTCTGTTTTTATAACTGTTAATGTTTCTCTTTTCAGGTTTTGAAATCTGCTTCTAAGTTTTCCAGTTCTTGCATATATTATCATATTTTCCATGCTCTTCACAGAAAGCCTTCACTGATTTATGATGTAGTTTATGAAACAAAAAGTGCACCTTCTGTCAAGACACCTAGAAAAGATATGAGGAAATCGTTGTACTCCAGAATTGGTGTACTCCAAGGAACTACTCCACCTGTGCCCGAGAACAGTAATTTTTTTTTCTTTTACAATCTTAGTGAGGAGTTTACAATTGATTTCGCTTTGATACCAAGGGCATATCTAGCTCAACGTGAAGAGGGGGAGGAGCCAATCTTTTGGGCAAACAGAAGGGGCCCTTTACAATTACTCTTTACCCTAAAATTATTGCAAGATAAGTGAAAGCAAAATTTTTTTTCATATAACTTTTCATGTAAGTAATTTAGTATACAGTTTTGATGCATCCATTTTTCTTTTTTTCTTTTTTTTTACTGGAATTCACTTGTATATTTTTGAAATTAAATTAATATAAAGGCATCCCATTTTGTTTTCTTTTTTTTTTCCATCTTCAATAACAGCTATAAACGTTTTAAAGACTGCAATTTTTAATTCAATTGTTTTCAAGCTAGAACAAAAGGAGAAAACTTATCATTAATTAAAATTTAATGTATAATCTGCAAAGTAGGTAAAACATTACACTAATGTGTACAATTGCTTAAAAAATCAATAGCACTTACACATATATTTAAACTGCAGTTAAAAACAATAACTTTCTGAAAAAAAAAAGTGTGTGAAAGCAAAAAAAGAACAATAACATTTTTGGCTCATTACTGAAAGCTGATTACATGCACAGAGGCAGGCAAATTGTGGTAACAGATCTGAATGACCGAGCTGCAACTGTGTGTGTGTGTGTGTAGACTAAAAAAGCCACTATTGCGACTATTTTGAAGAGTTGCAGACAATGACCACTATTTTAGCCTAAATTAAGACAAAAACAACTATTTTGTAAAAAAAAGCTGCTATTATTTCAGTTTCAAAGCAACTTAAAATGTAAAAAATTCAAAGAATGTAAAAAAAAAATTCAATTTCAAATGTTGAATTCATTGGCCGAACTTTTAACTCACTCTGAACTGCCAAAATTCGCGAAAAGCTGCTTTGTTTATCGCTAAAAATAACTATAACAGCTCCCCCCTTTTTTTTCTCCTAGCACCATCAGACACCTGATGTATATTTCTTGCCGACAAGATTAACAATGATAACCTAATAAAGAAAAATATTACTTGTGGTTTTGGCAGGGTCGGGTTCGCAATTACAACCTTGTTCTTCCTGGTACGAAAGGAAGTAGTTTAGATTTCACTAACAAATGCTGATTCAATAACGAAGCAAAGTTTAAAGGGGGCCAAAGGCGACGTTTTATAGGTATTTTACTTACTGTGGACATTTTTACTTGCCATTTTTCTGTGTAACTGCAATATTCGAACGATGTTATTTAATGAACATAGAGTATTCAGCTTTTTTTATCATTATTACTAGCTGCATTGCCCAGCTTTGCATGATCTATATCAAAAGTAACAATTCTGTCAAGTGACGCGTGTTCAACAATCAGGTTTGAATTAGAGAAAAAAATATATTGTGAATTTCCCGTCAAAATAATCATTCTTTAGGAAAGAAAACAGCAAATCAAAAATTCCCGAATAAATTAAACGCAATGCCTAAAATCCAAAAGAAAGAAGATAAATCGCCAAATAGTAATCAAAAGGGAAAATTTTCATCTCAAAACAAAAAAAAATTTTATTTCCTTGCAGTCAAGAAAAAGAAAGTGGCAACCTTCTGAAACTTTATTCATGCTAATTTAAAATGAGATCGTGCAAATGATAATTTTTTTGATATGAAAATAGAGTTCCATTAGGCTTAATGATGCTTTTTACTTTTTTCCCATTGATTTTGAAGCCTTTTTTTTTAATTCAAAGGAGGTGAGGAAACTTATGGGGGGGGGGGCATTTTTCGCGGGCTTTCAAATGATGCCAAATTTGAACTGATCGGATAATTATTTTGGGTAGAAAGAGCCGTTTAATGCCATTTTTGGGCTTTAAAATAAAAATTCGAAGGGTTTGGTTCTTTTTTTGGCGTTTGACCCCCCCCCCCCCCCCCCCCCCGTTCCTTCTTGGATGCCCAAGTACCTCCCTGCCAAATTTGGTCCAGATCCGATGAAAACTGTGGATTTGTATAGGGAACATACATACACACACATATATATATTCTTTTTTTTATTTATATAGATTTTCATTTTTCTATAAAGGTAATGAAGACTTAAACGTGTGAATGTAAATAAAAGCTTTATCTGCAAAAGTAAAATGGAAACTTAAGATCAGTATTAAGCCTTTTTCTTTTGTGATTTAAAAAAGCCTCATGTACCATATAAAACACTTTAGTGTGTCTTCAAGACTTATGTAATACTAGCATTTTCATAATCGGCATTGCTGGGGTAATAGAATTAGCAGGGGTTAACAGTGCTTGGTACAACCTAGTTTCGAAAATCCCCTATAATAATTACTTATTACCTATATTTTTTTCTAATTTTGAGAGGATCCTGGGGCCCCTGGACTCCTTACAATTAAGGGCCCTCCAATTAAGGGCCCTTGTCCTTAACCAATCTTTAACTGTTATTAACAATCCTTTTAAAGTATTGATTATCTTTGCAAACACAGGACATCCACATTTTATTGTTATACCTATGTTTAAGCAAGAACTTCTTTGTATACACCATTTTTATTTTATTATTTTTTTTCTGGTGCTAAAATTATTAAGCTGCTTGATGAACTGACTTTGGAGCAAGCTACATAAAATTGGCCGTGTGAAAAAAAGTCTTCTCTTAAATTGATCCCTGCTACTTTTAATGTCTGTCCTTGTGACTTATTAACCGTTATTGCAAAGCAAACTTTTACAGGAAACTGCACTCTTTTAAATTCAAAAGGATAGTCCGCCTGTGATGATGTTCTTAAAAACTTTGTTTCTAGTTTTGAAAAAATGAAAGCAAAGGACAGAAAGATTATTATTTGACTTGAGAAAAGCCTCGAAGAATCACGTGAGAAACAAATACAATATCAAATTTAAAATTCGCTATTGACTAAAAGTTGAGATGAAGTACTGAATAATGATTTGAATGGAGGAAAGCCTCTGAGAAAATAAGGGATTTAAACTTCAATGATAGGTTTTAATTTCACAGAAATTAAGGCGTTTTAATTAATTTCTCCTGAACTAATTGATATTTCAAAAAATCCTTTCCTAGTGGATACTTTTTTAATCATGTGGACATGCCTGCCAAATTTCAAGTCTGGGGCTTCAGCGGTATTGGCTGTGCGTTGATATATATATATATATATATATATATATGTTATCTCTGGACATTGATTTTTATATATTAAGATTTAACTTGTTTCACATTTGTAAGTACATTTTTTAAATCCTATTAATAATGAAAAGTTTTGGAGGGTGACTTGTTAAATTTTTTCAGTCACATGCTTACTAATAGCCATTACAATTATATGGATGCTAATGTTTGCCTTGTGTTACTTAATAAACATGCACCATTTAGTTTTTTTTTTTTTTTGTAAAGATAAATACGACTTCAATGTAAATGTAGATAAAAGCTATTGATTGCTTTATACGCATACGTGATTGTAAATTTAATAACCGTGTTTAAGGATTTTTTTTAATCTAAAAGTCTGTTGTACAAAATAACTAATGTGTGTTTAGCAATACTTTGAAACAGAAAAGTGTTTAACTGCAGTTGACATATGATGGACATCAAATGATTTCTTAACAGACACTTGGGCTATCCTATACTATAAGTGAAAATAGTCGAAATTTTTGGTTTGTTTAATGGGTATACAGAGTAGTGGGGATGATGAGTTATTTCATTTAAGACAGAAAAGTGACTGATTAGTGCTTGAAGGAAAAGCTGAAGTTTTTTTAACTTTTATGTTTTGAGACATTTCAAAAAAATAATTACTGGCTGTAATATTTTCATTGTTTTATAAATGTCTCTAATGTATGCACACCTTTCACATTCTTATCATTGAATTAAGATTGGTATGAAACCATGTCGGGAACACCATTTGAGGCAGAGAGAAGCAGAGGGATGTAAGTGGACAGACATTTTCAAGTTTTGAGTAAAACAGGTTTAAAGATAAAATTCCTGGTACACTTTCATTGAAATTTTTTCTAAATCATGCTGTATAGCAGCAACTACCAGGGCTACTAGTACCATCTATTGACCCAGGACAGGGGAGAGTTTCCCCTACCATGTGTACTGGTTATCTCCAAATTTTTAATTTGCCACTTACATCCCTTTGCTTCTCGCTGCCTCATCTATATATATAAAAATGGAGTTTGGTAAATTTGTTCCCTAAGATCTCAGAAACTACCCGGCAGATTTGGCTGAAACTTTCACCGTTTGTTCAGTTTGGTACTGGGAAGGTTTATAGACCAGTTCGAAAAAAATCCGATTGATAGTTCAATTTTTATTCCAATTTTAGTCCCAATTTTCCCATAAATGCCCCAATATGGAGGTGGAAAAAAACGTGCACATATTAACATTTTATGTCCATCGAAAGCGCGAATTTTTCTGCTGAAGATAGCATCTGTTCGAAGTTTCTAAGTTGTATAAAAAACGAGTTATGAGCTTTTTTGTTCCCTGTTCGAAGGCTTTCATCAACCCAAGTTATTATTTAGTGTGTCATCTCAACTCCTAATTGTTGTATTGTTGAATATTTTTGCGTTTCGACTGACTTTTTGAAGCTTTTCTCAAGTCAAATCTTAAAGTAACGTTTTCCCACAAGATTGGCTAAAAATAAATGGATTTGGCTGATCATTTTACTTTTAAACGGAACTTATGTAATTAATGGTTTATTATTATTATTTATGCTGATTGGACACTTGCTCACTATATCCAACCAACTAGCAGAAAAATCGCCAGAATTTTTTGAGACAGATTTCAGTAGCTGATGCATTTGGCAGTTTTTTCCACTGTCACTGTTTTTGAGCCCAAAGACTACGTAATAATGTTTCTCAGCTTTCACCATATAAACCAAATATCGCCAATCAAAGATACTTAAAAAAATTTTAAAAAAATACTGTGTAAAATAATTCAACAACTAAATTAGGCAAATCCATAAACCGCACAAAAACTTCCTTTAATTTTTCTTTTTGTACGATTTCAAACAATCGCCAAATTTTACTACTTATTTTGGAAACATTTCGGATGAAACCGTTTAGCGCCATTTTATTTTGACCAAAAGTATGTCAGCATCTGGCAACAATTTTCTATACTAAAAATTAGTAAGGAGGGGGAGTATTATCCCAAAATGATTCTCGCAAATTTGGTATGATTTTAAACCGCACCAAGTGCACACAAAAATTGAAATTTCCCAAAATAACTAAAGCAAGTGTAAGGGGAACACGGGCGGCTACATTTTTTAAAACAGTTCGTACATCAATAGCCATACAGAGAAGGTTTTAGATTTAAAAAAAAAAGTACTAACAGATAAATCTTTTTAAACATGTAAGGTTTAATTTCATATTTCGGAAATTCTTATAATTTGTATATGCTTAAATGTTGTGCTTTCGTTTCTAATTGAACACTATTTTGTTCTTTATACTTATTGCTATTTTAGTTTAATGAGTAAGGAAGAAGCTCGATTTTTAATCACGTCAAAAAGGTTTGTTTTAAATTCTTTCGCTTAAAACAGAAAACAAGGGCAAGTAACGATTGTTTCTCATAATTATTACTGACCCAGGCAACGCCGGGTATTTTTGCTAGTATATGTCTAAATTGGTTAGAACTCCACTTGTCCAGGTGATCCCACTTATATACCATGCAGCTGACACATGCATTCATCGAAGTATATGTAATATGATTTAATATTAATACTATTTAAAAAAATCATGTGAGATTATTTTAGATACTATTTTTCTTGTTTGGTGACTAAGACGCTGCTAAAACGACTATTTTTAGGAACCCATAACTCAGTGGCAGCCCTGGGATGGATTTTTGCCTAAAAGACGTAGGAAGTGATTGGGGAATCTTTTTGAACAAAACTGGTCCTGTCACCTATTTACTTGCACGAGAAGTGTAGGTGTAAAATTCAAGTTTCAACTAGTCAAGTTACAATGATCTCAGAAGGTTTGATGTTATTGAATGGGAGGGGACGAAAGAAATAGGAATGTCTAAAAATAGGTTTTTCACTTGTTAAGTTGAAATGGATGTGTTCTTCTACATTTAGTTAATCATTGCTGCAGAAAAAAAGAAAGTTGAAAGGGTAAGATAGCTGATAATCTTCAAAGCAAATGATTGGTAGTTTACTGTACTTATTTTGGTTTTTGAAATTCTATTTAACTCCTAAATCTTTCTTTTCTTCAATTTTGTATTTGGGCTTATTCCATAGCCCTGTTATTACTTCTGAAGTTAAGTATTACTTATTGTTGTGCCAGTTCTTCAATGAAATGAGTGTGTTTTATTGTATTGATATAAAATGTGTGTAATTTCCCACACTGAATTTTTATGAAAAATAGAAGTTGTTGCTCTCAGTGTGTAAGGTAATATGTCAGGTCTGTAAGAAAAAGTTTAAACTACAGTAATTGATCTCCATTTTAATTAAATTTAGAAAAACCTGTTGATCAAGATGATGACAAATGTTCCGTTTCAAGCGAAGAAACTGTATCATCTACAGATACTGATTTAAGTAAGATATTTTAATTACTTATAGCAGTAGTGACCAAACTTTTTTTACCCACAGACCACACATCATATTACAATGGTATCTTATGAGCCGGAACGCAAGTAAAATTTAAAAAATATATATTTTACACAAGAAAAATTTGGAAACCGTCAGAAAATTACAAACCATGAATTGCTGCCATCATTACTTGGTAATTATTTCATTTATCCGACTTTTGTATTTGTGTTCCAGAAACTGATTTCTGAATATTTGACTTTGAATTTGTAACATTTAACAAATTGCCTGTATCTAGGAAGCCAAAATACAGGAAAGAAAAAGAAGTTCAGTGGCGGTTGAATCATATTGCAATCACATTCTGGCTGTCAGCCCCATTTTTGGTTTTTTGAGACACAGGTGCAATTTTAATTTTGCCATGCTTTGTTCAAAAAGCTTAGGAAAATACATAGTAATTGCAAACAAAAAGCAATTTTTGATCAAATACAGACTCTAAAACTAAACCAATGTAGGTAATACACTCCTTGGCATCCAATGAAATTGGTATGATGTCATTTATTTCATGTGCCATTGTAGGCATCATTCATTTCAAACTCAAATTCTAGATTTATTTCTCTAAAGTATCATTATTTAAAATGACACTGTAGACTCTTTCACATTCCTCGGACATCATTGCAGTTCCAGGGAGAGGCTAGGATTGTTTTTTTTTTCTTTTAAGCCATTTTGTTTGAACTGAATTCCAAAAAGCAGCAAAAATGAAGCATAAAAATAGTAAATTATTGCATTACAGTAGAGTCTCAAAAATTGGAGGTAATTGGAACTTGTGCCCCCTTGGATTACTAAAAACTCGGGATATCCAAAAAATTCCTTGGACCACATAAGGACATGCACCTTTTACTTCCTTACATGAATAAAAGGAAGTATTGTCTCCTCAAAAAAATTGACTCAAACTTCAACATAAATTTATGTTTGACTTAACCCTAAACGAATTTTGATTGTTTTTCTTCTTGATATCTGAAAATTTTTGTGTCTTAACTTGCAGACAGCCAAAAAATGGATGAGTTTTATCATGACATGTGCGTGTATGTACCTCACACAACACAAAAACAGTTCGTCATATAAGGTTAAAATTTTGCATATATGATTCGTACGGCCTCAAGTTGTCCACTTTTTCCGTTTTTTATTACAATCGGTTATTATAAAACAGCTGTTTATTCGCTCTTTGAAGCAAAACGACATTTTTATTTCAAGTATTTTTTTGTATCAAATCTGCTATCTTTGCGGCATCTCCAAATCCATCTCTAATAGTCATAGTCACTAAATATTTCATGCCACTTAGTGTTATTTACATTAACAATTCAAAACCTTTTTATTATTTTATTCCTAATTAGATAAAGTTCTACATAGCAAACTATTTCGATTTTCAGATTTTAATGTAAAATATTTTTTCTCCATAAAAAGTATACCTTAAAATATCAACAAAGCACCTCTAATTAAGCGGAACCTCGGACTTTTAAGACTCAGATTTTCGAGACTCTACTGTATATACTTGTTTTGGGTTACAAAGAACACCTTCTTCACAGTTCATAGGATTAGGGATATATTCCAATCCATTCGGTCAGTACAAAAGACTTAAGCATATGCTTTTTGTGAGGTATTCTTTTATCTAAAGGAGTTTGGTGCTTTGTTAATATTGTTTCTATCAGTTTATTTTCAGCACTAAGGCCTTGTTTTATACTGCATCATTTTAATTTTTCTGCTTTTTTTAATTGCATAAAAGGATATCATTTTATTAAGAAAGAAATATCATACGCTTTTGTTTCATTTATTTCATCTGTTTATATAAAAAAATATTTGTTAAATTATGTGAAGCATTGACTTTTATAATAGTGAAAATAGAGAGATATTACTAAACATCTTTTACACTTCTTTAAATGTTAAATGATTTCAAAAAATTAATGTTTTTATCAAAACATATACAAGGATTTGTTCTTTCATTAGAATAAAATTATATGCATATGTTTTTTTTTTTTTTTTTTTTTTTGTAATCACCATTAGATTGAAATATTTAACTGAAAATCACATCTATTGTATTACTTGCAAATCCGAATTAGAAGTAACTATAATGACGATTTTCTCACTTTAGCTTTTTTGCCGATAAAATATATTATATTACCTTACAGAATCATTTGTTTTGAAAGACCTGTTTAGCCAGCTGTTATTAGCCCACAATTCTGATACCCCAGATGAGTGTTTGCTTCATACCAGCAGAGAGACAAAAAACCCTACTTTAGCGCTGCTTGCTGCCTCCTATCCAGTAAGATATTTCCTTTCTTTTACTTCAAAAGATCTTGTATTAGTTTTTCGTATTTTCCATTTCGTCATTTATTTTTTCTATCACTTGTTTGAATTTTCTGTTAATGCTTAGAATATTTTACTTAACCATTATGAAACATCCCCAGAATCATTAAACTTTTCCTCTGGTTTTGTATGAATTTTCCCACTAAGTTATTCCTATAGTTTTTCTGCAGCAGTCTTTTAAACTTTTTATTTGTTTATTCATTCCTTTCTTTTCCTTCTCTTGAACTCAAAATTATATTTCCTTTCTCTGTCATAATACTTTTCACTTTTTTTCAAGGGCTTCTGTTAGTTGTCAAATTTGTCCTTAATTTTGCATTGATTTTTTTAATTAGTTCTCCCTTATTTATTATCCCTTATTTGTTCTCTCTTCAGACACTGTAATTTTTCTTATGACTTTTGCATTTTGTGCTTGTTTTTTAATCTCTCCTTCTCTTATTACTTATTTAAAGGTTTCTTCTTTTCAATAGTCTTCAAATTTTGTCTCTCTGTCATTACTATTTTTCATGCTGTCAATAGAATATTCATTGTTATAATTTTGCCCCCAACACCTGTGATTTTTCACCAAACTATTAGGATTTCCCTAGGGATTGCAATACCGGACCAAAAATTCAATACTGTTATTTGGTATTTTAAAAATGTGATACCAGAATACTGGTATTAATACCGGTATTTGATATGTCTCAAAAAATGCTTGAAAACATATTGTTTCGTTGCCACATATCATAATTGTTGTTGTTGTTGTCTTGTGCCAGCTAGGCTGGCAATTTTTGGTGCACTGCTTCACTTTTCCAACTGTACCGTAATTTGGTGTGAAGTTCGACTACCACAGTACACACATGCCATAGGGACCAGTTTATAGGGTAGGCAACCATTCACAGCATAACAACACATTCACACAAAGGAAGGACAAGGATGGGAGAGAGAAAGTACATCCATGCCTGAGCCAGGATACGAACCCGAGACCACCTCATCGCAGTCAGACTCCTCTGACCACTACACAAGACAGGCAGACATATCATAATTATGTTCAGAAATTGTATTATTTATGAAAATGTATTGGGAACAAATATAAAATGAAGGAACAAATGTCATTATAAAAAAATCAATAATAGTAAAAAAACATAATGCATCTATTGAATTTTCTCTAAGCCTCAAACTCATTTAGTGCTTAACTTTCATACAGTTGAAAAGACTCTTTCTGAATTCACGCAGGTCTGTGGTACTGTTAACAATGTGCTATAAACCTTCTCAAGTTGCCTAGAAGTCCTTCTTCAAATAATTCGGTCTCTTGCGTGTTATTTTTGGAAAAATCCTTTTGTGTGCGTGTTTCTTGTGTTGTGTGTACTATTATTATATAATTTTTTAGATTTATAGCTAGTTGGTTGTGATTTCTTTTCAAGCGACAATACTTTTCCAATATTAACATCATTTTCTCTTGAGTAGGAGAGGTTTGTGTTTGATTTTTAATAATAGCCCTTTGGTTTGAAATTTACCATGAACATGACTAAATTTGATCTTGTTAGTTTCTCTTATTCGTTTTCGCATTCTTTTGAGAATTATTTAAAATTATAATATAAATATCTGAAAACATGTTTTAAATTATTGTGCTTAACCTCTATGTAAATTTTCTAGGCACTATATATTTTCTAGATATTATTTTGCCATTTATAAAGCGAGACATGACAACAGACCAATACCAGTGACAACAAATTACCATTCTTTTTACTAACAAGAAAAAGTGCTGTTGCCAAAATTCAGTGCAGTTGAGACAAATTTAAAATAAAATATCATGAAGTATTCTTGTAATTGATAGTTAGAATAAATTATTCATAGGACAAATACATTTGAAATTACACTCGACATTACAACTTTCACAAAAGGGAAAGTGAATAGGGATAAGTGAAATATAAAAAATAAAAATATGGTGCACACAAAAACGTGATTCAGTTCACCACCTGGTAATGAAAATATCATTTTAAAATCTTTCTGTTACTTTTGTTTAATGATATTCTATTAGCTTGTGCTTTTAAAGCTGAATTTTTACATCTAATGGATTGATTTTGGTTCTCTATCATGGAAAAAGAAATGTACATTTAAAATACAAGTAGATATTTAATAAGTAAAATTGAAAATTCTTTAATTGAAACTATTTATCATTTTCAGCTCATACTGAAAATACCGGTATTTTGCCACAGCAAATACCGGTATTACAAAATTGCGAAATTGCTCGAAATACCGGTATTTGGTATACCAGTATTGCAATTACTAGATTTCCCCTTAGGTTGATTGCTTACACTAAATTCACCTTTTTCACTTTAGAAAATTCAATAAAACCCGAGCTGATGTGTGCATCACATGACTTCTTTTTACGTCCATTTAATGATAGTAATGCCTTGGATTAAGCAAAGAAACACTTTAAATATTTTACCCCAAGTTTGTTACGAACCGGAGCAAGAAAAAACTTTTGTACAGTTTTATTTTCCCAATATTGGACATTTTAATGTGATTCTATGGTCAATTCTCTAAATATTGCCAATTATGACCAAAAGAAAACCAGATTTCAAAAAAAAAAATTGTCGCCAAATTTCTCGCTAAGTTGGCGACCAAAAGCTTGGCGATATATTGCCAAGTGTTTGCCAAATTATAACACCACTTGAGTTTTCATTGAAATTAACAATGATTTCCCCCCAAAAAGGTGTAAAAGATCCCCTTTGGACCATTCCAATGTAACCAAAAAGGGTGGTGCACAACTAGACCCCACTTGGAGTCTACGTACCAAATTTCAACTTTCTAGGGCATACCATTCTTGAGGTATGCGACATACATATGCACATACATACATACGTACATATGGACGTCACGAGAAAACTTGTTGTAATTACCTCGGAGATGGTCAAAATGGATATTTTGGGTGTCTATACGTCCTTAGGCACTTATCCACGTGTGGTCGAGTTGAAAAAAAACTCAAAATTCATTCGGGGGTGAGCAAAATGGAAATTAAGGCCGATTTTTGAGTGAAATTTTTTTTCGCAAATACAATACTTCCTTTTTTGTGAAAGGAAGTAAAAAATGAATGAATTGCTTCTTTATATTTATATATATATAAACATAACCATTACTTTCCTTTTACAGGACTCTATTTTGGAAAATTGCTTTTTTACATGGCTTTACACAACTCTTGTTCGTGATGAGGATTTACAGAAAATTCTCGAATCATCTTTCACTCAGAAAATTGTTGTTCCGAATGTGGAGGACATTGAAAAATTAATTCTTATGGCAGTACAGAATAAAAAGCTTTTGATATTGTACGAAGGAGTAATATGCTTTTTGCCAGTAAGTATATATGCAAACATAATCGCATTCAACTAATTTTATTTGCTCTTACTTTTCAATAATGTTTTTCTCAAAGCAGTGTACTCTAAAACAGGGCTGTATTTACTTGGGAACTGACAGGAGCTCAGATTCTATGCTTTTTCTTTCTTTTGAATTTTATTTATAAGATGCTATTGTCAGACTGTTTGCACATGAACATATGCTCTGAAGAATATAAATGCAGTTGAACTCTCTTAATACGATCACATTTGATTTGAAATCGTGGTTAAAACGAACATTTTGTTTGTTAAGTTTGGTTTGTTATCTAACTACATAAAAAAATTTCAAGTATAATTTGTACATTAAATTGAAAGTATCGGCTAAAACGAACAAAAATTTCTGACCTCTTTGCTTGAAATGTTCGTGGTTGAATACCATGATTTTATTTTTTAGAAATATTTCATTTTTATTTTTCCCGATGAACTGTTTGTCTCTTTCCTTTTATACATACAGCAATACCTTTACTTAGTTGATCGTCTTTTAATGGGTTTTTCCCCAATGTCCTATTAGGATTTGCCTTTATAGGGGGAATGGTATCAAGAGAGTGACTCAAGATTCCCCTTTAAGTGCTATAGAATGTTCCCAATTGTCGGGGGTCCGGGGGTTTCTCCCCCGTAGGAAAGTTTGAAAAATAGATATAAAATTCGGCATTTTGAAGCTGTATAACATGTAGTTGAAACTACAAAAAAAATCGGGACAGAAATAGGCAAATAAAACTTTTTTAAAGTAATATACTCTTTCGAAAATTAAGATAACACGCTGTAAAAATTGTTTTTTATTCGACAAATCAATGACAGCAGTTGACAGAGAGAAAGAGTGCGGGAAAAGAAAAGACAATGCATTGTTACTTGCTCACTCTGGCTTTCGGTACAATTAGTTTTTAATCACTCCTCCAATCCACTGACAAATGCAACAATGAATTAAACATGAAATGACCAATAGTAAAAAATGCTTTTAAAATAAATGCTGTACAGTTTTAGAAAATATGTAACAAGAGAGTAACAGACTGCCCACTTGAACAATTCATAATGTATAACACTTGATAAGAAATAAAATTGGAGCCAACTTTGCTTAGGATTTTTCGACTTTTAAGCACTCTAGAACAATTAAAATATATTTAATGCACTTCATTTGTACATTCCAGTCTCTGATATTTTTGTACTTGATTGTAAATTTTTACAGTCCAGTTCTAATTTTGTAAGAAAAGCTATTTTAAAATTAAAAGAAAAAAAAACAAGAGATTTCTTGTGATAATAACTTTGCAAGTGGGGCAGAAAACATAAAGGAATAGAAGTAGTGTATTTTTTTTCCCATGCTAAACAGATTGGCAGTGTGCAAAAGAAGTAAGCAAGCAATAACAAAAGTATTTCCAAAATACTGCATTCAAAAGTATATAAAGAGCAAGATATGAATTTATACATATATATATATATATATATATATATATATATATATATATATATATATATATATATTTATATTAGGGTGGTCCTTATTTATATGGGAAATTTTTTTTTCGGAATTCAACAAGTGACGCCCCCTAGTTTTTTGACACTATAATAAAAAGTAATTGGTGCAAAATTTGAACTCGATCGGTCAATAATAACACGTGCCCCTAGGACGTTGAACTTTAACACTTTTGATAATTTTCCCACAAATCTTCGAGTTTTTACTTCAGACCACGTACATCGTTTCTCCTCTGTTTGCCAAATATTTTTACAGCGAGGTAGCACTAAAATTAATCTTTTTAGTTACTTTATATCGTCTAAAAATTTTACATTGAATAAGAATGAAACATTGCTTTAGAAACTTTACCTTAATCGTACGCTTTTCTCAATGTATCTCAATCGTGTGCATTTCTTTTTCTGATAGTCATGGAGTGTCTGTAAAATACTAAATTGCTTTTGTGACTCAAATTTGGTAAATTAATTGTGAAATTCTTCGATTAATTGAGCTCTTCTTTCAGTTGTATCATTCACAACTTTCAGCATTTTAACGATATCTCTTCCCTTTAAATAGCTTCCTTCTTTTTGCCATGAATCAGGATCAAATAGGAAAACATCTTTTGATGTCTTTAACTTATCAAACAGTTTTATTGACTTGTAATTGATTCTATAAAGAGGAATATCTTTACTAAGAAAGTATTCCAAATCATCTACTGTTATTTGAAATTTTTTATGCAGTCATCAGACACGTCTTCCTATTCAGCAAGCATTTTTTTTTTTTTTTGAAGTAGTCTTTTCCTATCTTCAAAGTTAATTCCTTCATTCAATGCGGAAAAAGCTACTAGTTCATCCCCTAAGTACCATAAGTGACTTATGAATTTTCCAATCACTGCTTCTGCTGCATGTTTGTCATCATTTTGTATGCTGCAGGTTTTTTAGACACTACACTTTATATTAATTTAAAAGGCCTAGAAAGGATTGCTGCAAAATCTATATCTTCATACATTTAACTGTAAAACAGCATTTATGGGCAATCTCTTCATGTAAGGTCAATTTTAAATTGTTTCCTAAATATATAAATATTCAAACAATAAATTATTTTCGCCACCCATCTGGCTCACAGATAAGCTCCAGGTTGCCGAAAACATATCCCTGTAGGAGCGAGGACTTCACTAAGAAATATTATTACACGTTATGAGAATTCTCTGTTCTTTATTCCGCTTTCTATGAACAATAATGTGTCATCAAATTCTTCTTTTAGATTTTAAGTGATATGTGTAATTTTTGAACTTTGAAGCGCTTAAATAATGAAATATCGAGTCTAGAACTAAGAAAGGCAAGAACTTCTTTAAAGACACTCTGCAGTACGATTTCAAGTGCATGATGATAGCAATACAAATGCAATATAACACCATTCAGCTTTTGCTCTAAAAAATTACATGCACAATTTATACGGCCGGTATTGTAAGCTGCTGTATAAAACACGACAGCTTGAACAGTTAGCAATAAAGAGCAATCATCTAAGATATCGTATACAACTGAAGAAATATCTCAGAAATTCTGAGTAGCTGTTCAACATTGGTACCTGAAGCTATGATGGTAACCCTATCGGCCTTTTTTTTTCCAGTTACATCTGGATGTAGCTTTGTATCCCAGGGAATAAATAAAAAGCCTAAATTTAAATTCATGAAATTTGATTTTACCTCTCGAAGATTTTCTCTTGCTCTCTTAACCCTTCAAGCGGCCGTGACGTAAAATTCCTTCACCCAGCGATGTGTTGAAGAGCGGCCGTGTCGAAAAATTTGGCCTTGAATATTCTGCTTCGAGAACGGCTGCGGTGTAAAATTCTATGGAAGAATATTCATGGCGAAATTTTTCGACACGGCCGCTCTTCGATACATCGCTGGGTGAAGGAATTTTACGTCACGGCCGCTTGAAGGGTTAAGGGATGTACGATTGATCATAAGGTTATTTGGATTTAAATTTAATGCATCTACATAGGCTGTTAATAAATGAGCATCATCTTTGTCCCTAATATGGCATTTGTCAAACATTAATGAAATGCGAGCAGATCTCAATAGCTGTCAAGGTTTTTACGTTGTGGTAGACCAGATATAGAAAAAAAGGTTCAACAGGTTAGGATACATACCCATTTCGGTTTCTAAATCTTGTGAAATGCAAGAGGAATTTGATGATAATAAAGGACTATGTACTGAAATAGAAGACAGTTTAAAGTATAGATTTTTACATATTCCGATCTGGAAATTTTTTAAATTTATATTTTAGATATGGAAAATAGAGTTTATTTTTATGGTAGGGTAATCAAGGATTTTTCAAAATTTAAATTATAAGAATGTTTAAACATTTAAGTATATAACTAAAGAACATTGAATTAAAATATAATTGTCATTACTTATATTTATAGCATGGAAACCTAGTGACCCTATTTGCCACACCTATTACACCTATTATATACACAGAAAATTTTCTAAATCAACACACCCAAAGCCTGGAGGAGGCAATTTGTTGTTGTCAAAAATCATTAATAAATGGCCTAGGCCATTCATTAATGGCCTTTAGAATGCCTTGTGTCCATCTTGGTGGAAAGAAATGTTCCCCTACCGCTTGGTATGAAACGAGCTCGAATAGCGGTATGCCTGTCCCAAGGCCATTGGTGTACTTGTACCCTATGTAATATGTAAAATTTTACAGAATAAAAGTGAGAGAATGGTTGGTCTGGAAGTAGCAACATCTATTGATGTTCAAAATTACTTTAAATATGAAACCTAGGAACATTTTTACGTAAAAATGAGAAAATCCGCAATTTTTTCTTCAAAACTCAAAAAAGGGGGCCCTAGGGGCACGTGTTAATATTCATAGATTGACTTAAAATTTTGCATAGATCATTTATTTGTATAATGGAACAAATTGAGGGGGCGTCGTATAAAATGTCTACAACTTCAAAAATAAGGACCACCCTAATATATAGTATATATATATATATATATATATATACACATATATATATTGGCTTTTCTTCTCCCTACCTAAATGGGAGCCTACTATCTTTTGCAGAGCAAGTGAAAATAGTTCTGCCCATTGAATTAATTCATTGAAGAAAGACTTAAAAAATCAACTTCTGTACAAACATTTCAAACTCTTCAAAAGATGTATTTCTGGGGATAATAACATTTCTTTGTTTATGAGTATTTTTTGTACTGCATCAAAAGCTGCTGCCATGGGTTTTCCCATCAGTGAATTTTTTTTTTAAATTTCATGCAATTTATTGTTCTAATTTATTTTTAACTTTTTGTTAATTTACCTTTCAGTCAACACCTCTTGTACCTCTTATGGAATTTTTGAAAAATTTCATCCTCTACAAGAGATTTGATGTCAGTATTGAGCAGTTTCAGAATCAGTTGTGGAATGTAAGTATTTATCTATAATTTCTTAATAGCATTTAAAAGTTTTACAGGCACTAGCAGAGCCAAAGTCAACTTTTGACGGGAAGGGGGCGGGGGGTAGCAATCCTTACATGTATCTAGATTAACATATTAGGATTGGTAGTAGTGTTTATGCCTAAAATCCCCCTTCATTGCCTCCCTCTCTGCAGGTATAATCAGACTTGCATTTAGGTAAGTGCTATGTTGTTCTGATGCTTAGGATGAGATATAAATACAAAAGTGACGACCAGCAACAGGCTCTGGGCCCAGCTAGACTGGTCGTAGTGAATTTATAATCCCCAGTGAAGATCAATGGCCCTTTTAAAACTATCTACTCCCTTGCTCATTACCACCTCTTCCGGTAAGCTGTTCCAAGGTTCCTCTACCCTGCTAAAATAATAATTTTTTCCATTTTTTTAATCCATGTTAGCCTGAGATTTAAATAGCTTAAAACAATAACCCCTTGTCTTGTTTTCAGTGCTAAATTTCAGCCCCGTAACATCTTTCATTTTAATAAATTTAAACAACTGAATCATGTCCCCTCGGTCTTCTTTGCTCAAGACTGTACATTTTTAACCTTCTAAACCTGGAATCATAGTCTAAATGAGAAAGTCCATTTATTAGCCTTGTAGTCCGCCTTTGAACCCTTTCCAATACATTAATGTCTTTCTTAAGATAAGGAGACCAAAACTGAACAGCATACTCCAAATGGGGTTTTACCAAACTTCTATATAAGGGCAGAAGAACTTCTTTAGATTTGTTTGAAATAGATCTATTGATAAACCCAAGCCTCTTATTTGCTTTGTTACTAGCAATGCTGCACTGTTGGCTAAACTTTAAATCCTGACTTATTAAGACGCCCAGATCAGTAACTTTTTCTGCCTGACTAATGACTGAACCTTGCAAATAATAACTTGTACACTTATTTCCATGCCCTAAATGTAGCACTTGATGTTTCCCAAAATTAACAGCCATACCCCATTTATCTGCCCACTCCGTAATATGATTTAGATCCTTTTGCAGCTGATTTGCTTGTTTTTCATTTTCTACACTCCCCATAACTTTGACATCATCAGCAAAAAAATTCATGTCCCCAGAAATATTTCTATGAATAAATATTTCTGGATTCTAATTCTATGATGAAATTTAAAAGGCGACAAATTTTGATGTATTTTTAAAAGATTCACATTAAAATAATATTGAACTTCGATTAACATTTCCATTGGCAAACATCGTGATTGATTTTCTCTAGGAACAGTTTAGTTTAATCTATTTTTTAGAGATAGCAAGAGGTGTCTGTAAAGTTCCAATGCTCTAGGTCTATATCTTGGATATGTAACAATGGACCAACTAAACTGCAGCACAAAATTCAGTAAATTCTAATAGGCATGTAAAAGAAGTAATATCAATAGCAATTAATGATTGACTCATGTAATCTCCAACTTCCAGTTCCCATCAATTTATAAAATGGGTGCGCCAAATAAGGCCATGTAGACCAATCAAGTTATTTCCCCATTTTTTAATCTAGCATACCAAAAATGTGCAAGATTGTGGCTTTATCATCATCAGAAGCCTAACTGATGATAAGGCTTTATCAACAAGCAGTTTGTTATCACAAAGCATCAGTGTAGTTAAATTTGTTACAGAAGAGTGTTGTCAAAACTACCTGATCTTTAGGCTTTTATCAAATCTCTTTCCATCCATAAGAGCACTTTTTTTTCTTTTTTCTTTCTTTCTTTTTTTTTTTTTTTTTTGTATTGAAAAAGGGGTTTCTTGTAACTCCGAAGCATGTGTGTGCAGTAATCTGCAAGTATGTGAAATTAAACATTGTTATTTCTTATTTTATCTGATCTTATTTAACTGTAAGTTTTATTTATGTTTCACTGTCGTTTGCTAACTTGAACAATTGTTAATTGTTCTTGTAGCCTAATTTATTCTATTTATTTTCTGTTTGACAAATTCAAAGAGAAAAATGTTGGTGCACCATTAATTTTTCTTATGATTTAATAACCTCAGAACAGTAGATTGTAGCCCAATAAAGCCATGATTGGCCTTATTAGGACTCTGGTGTCCTTATTAAGACACCGATGAATCCGATGGAGGCTGTATTAACCTGTGCTGCATATGCTGCACATCTGTGCATAAACTGCATGTAAGAGTGACTGAAAATCAGAAAATAACCAATTATCAGCAACCCCAAATGTGATGATTGATCTTCATCCTTTCCATTAAAGTAAACATGGAATTTTTGATGTTTTTGAGTTTATCAAACATGGTTTAATATTAAGATAAATAAATACCTTTGTGCTGAATAGTAAAGTCAGAACAAACAACGTAAGTAGAAGCACAAATTTGTAAATTACCGCAGACACGTGTTTCGGCGTTACAGGGAACGCCTTTTTCAATGCAAAAAATAATGAGCTTATGGATGAAAAGACCAAGATTTCAAAACTTACCCTAATTTTTTTATTATTATTTTATATTCATACAGAGTTTATATTCTTTCACTTTTTTTTTTTTTTTGTCTCTAACCCTACATGAGGTAGTCTTTGCCCAGAGTTAAACTTGAGACCCTTGTTTTCAATAAAGCCAAATTGCCTTCCTGTGTTAAAATTGCTGACAAAAATAATAGAAACTTGAATTTTCACTTAGAAATATTATTTTCTAATTTTTTATGGTAGGCTGATAAATGTGCAAGAGTTGAATCCAAACAGAGGAGCAAATTGAATCCTAAGTGTGATACTGGGCCATAAACCTTAAGATGGCCATATTTGGTGCACTTACCTTAATCAACTGCAGAGCTTCACCCAATCTAACGTACTAAATAACTTGGTCATCTTAAAACGAGAAATTCGTTTTGATTATTTTCAGTATAACAAAAATGCCGAGAGTTCATCTGTGCTGCTGTCACTGCTGTGGATTGAAAATATATCAATATCTATCTTTAAAGAGGCTGTTATTGGGTGCTCAACGAGTTATGAACAGCTTATTCTTCTTCGACATTACTCTCACACAAGATTGGAGAAATCTTTTTCTAAAGATGGTAAGCGTATTCGGATTAATTATTTTGTCTTGCATTCTATGCTATGTAAAAACAGCTTAGTGTCCTGAAGTCCTTATTTCAATGTTACCTTTCAGCCTAATTGGTGCTATCTCATTAACAATATAATCGTATAGAGTGTTGACTCGCAGGCTAAAAAGTGGGTCACCTTTCCCACCTTTTGTCATTTTTTAAAAACCTTTCCCCAAATATGCTTAAGAAAAATGTATAAAATTCTTAAAAATATACCAAAATATCGTAATAAAAGCTTATATACATTGAAAACTACCCCCCCCCCCACAAAAAAAATTATATCCCCTTCTGTTGAGTTAAAAGTTAAATTTCAAAAATAATTTTTCTTTCATTTTTGATATGGATTCACATCTAAAACATGAGTTAAGAAGGAGGGTGAGCCCTAAGCTCTGCTACATTGGAACCATCAACACTCCAGTCCCTCTGAAGCCCTTAGTCCCTGTCAGGGGCGGCAAATAGGGGGCGAGAGGGGGCAGTTGCGCCCCCAAATTTTTCACTAAGAATCATAAAAAATGGGTAAGGTCAATTTAGATAACCTGCATTTTCCGAACAGAAAAACTGATGGAGAATAATTGTTTGCCTTAAAGAATTAAACTCTTCATATGGGTTAAATATTTCAAGCATGTGTACTCTATGTTATGATGGTGCAAAATGTATGAGATGCCCGTCCAGTGTTGAGACTGCGCAATTTTTACGTGTAAACTCCATGTCATTTTACGTAAATTTTTATGCTAATATTATAACTTAATGTTTAGCTGGTAAGTGTCCATTGATGCCTTGTATTAGAAATAAATTTTAGCAACTCAATGAATTATATGCTTTCATGGAAACTTTTGTAAAGATATGCTTTTTTTGGAAGACATCCCATATCAAAATATACTTTGATATCAACAACTTGAGGCTCTTTACTTGATAATCTCAGAGTGACACAAGATGGTATTCAAGAGTTGAATCTATAAAAGCGACCTGGAAGAATTACTGGAAAGCGACAGTTTCATTGATAGAAAATCTGATGTCATTTTAATATGTATGGATTTGTTTGAATTTTTGTTTACTTTATTTATACTGCGGAGCGTTTTTTGAACAATGTTACACACTATCATAAAAATTTCAATCTGCTAATCTTAATTCTTGGATTGACAATTGAAACTCCTAGTAATTGTCGCACTAATGCTGACTTGAACCAAGTGTGGAACTTTGTGACAGAATTTCTACAGAATTTTTTACTGTATGCCAATGTAGAAGACGTGACAAAACCCACATGAAATTTTAGCCAAAGTATCAAATCAATATTTTGAACCAAACGATCAATTCAGTTTCTCAAGAAATTGAGACAGGATTTGATGAGATATATTTATCATTGGTCTTAAGTTCAATATTATGTAGCTTGGTTATAGAAAAGAAAAAGGAAATATTACACTTATAAGAAAATATTACACATGAGGGAAGAGGAATTGTTTTGTGAATTGCGACTATAAGTTTTAATGACGCGAAATAAATACTAGCCTAATTTAAAAAGCTTTCTTTGTTATTTTAAAGAGAGGAATCTGAAGGAAATGTGTTTTTTTACATAACTTTCTTGCTTCCATTGTTTTTTGACTGTTTCAATCAGGTCATGAACTTTTGTGATGAAAGATGACTTTTGTGGTTAAATTGAAAAGCCAATGCAAATAAAGCACAAATTAACACAAAAATACATCATATAGCTATTTCAAGGCTACAATGGAACCTTGTTGTGAGAGAACTGAACGTCAACCAATTTTGGCTTTTGTGTGTCAGGAGGTTAGAGAATTACTTTCAAAGCGCAATGAGGCAAGCAAGGCCTTCATCTTTAGCTGGACTGGCAATAAAGCAAAATACTGGATATTGATTAAATATAGTTACAAAATTTTCTGTTCTTCCTGACTCCAAAAATAGCAGATTAAAACTTTACTAAAAAATAACAAACTAGTACCGAGATGTTTTGTGAGATAACTTATTACAAAATAAATTTAAAGCTTCGGCCGTAAGAATTATAATTGTTCTTAACAAACCTAATTATTCTTAACATTAAAACCATTTTATTATCACTTCTTGTTAAACAATAAGTATTTCATACTGTACTGAGGAAATTCATGTTCAAGAAACTTGACCCCCCAAATGAAATGCTGAAAAGCCACCCCTAGTCCTTGTACAATCACCCCCTTTCTCACACTTGGCTTATGCCTGTTACTATATTCTATAACTGATTACACCATGTTTTTGAAAGTTCTAGTTTTGCATAAATTTTAAACTGTTTAGTTTTTTCATGTATGAAAAGAATGATAAATCCTATTATTTTGAAATTTATTTCCGAATATATAAAGCAACATTAAAAAAAGAACTATATGCAGTAAGAAATGTGTGCAATAGTAATATTAAACAAAACGTATAGTTTTTTTAGAACCAAACGTTGTATGCATTTATAAAAGGAAATTTAAATCGTTATTTAGTGCAATATAAAATAGGGTTTTTTCAATCATCTGTGAACTTCAGAAAAACATCTCTAAACAACGGTTGCAAGGAAAAAAAATCAATAAATTGTGAAAAGGTTTGTTAAAAAAGTGAAAATAAAAAAACCCAAAAAACAAAAAATAAGAGAAAACTTTAAGCAGATGAAATGCAAATAAAAAATATATTTTAAATGAATTCACTTAAATATCTTTGCTACCAGAAGTTCTTAAGCTGGATATAACTTAAAGAATGATCATTCATAAATACTGTATCAAATCATTTAAAGTTAGATTTTGTTTCAAAACCTTAAACAAGCTCCAAGAATAACAATCCAAAAGAAATTGCAAAAAAAAAAGAAAAAAAGACAGAAAAGTAACTTTTAGATAATTTTAAAACAAGGCAATGAATCGTATGATTGGCTGTTTATCTATCGCAAAGCAAAAAAATACAGAGTTAGTGTTGGCTTTGGAAATAAATTTTGCTTACATAAAAATTTTTTTTAATTTATAATTTATTTTCTTTTTTTAAACCAAGATTAACTGTTTTTGTCAACAATTTTTAACCAATTTTTAAATTTTATGTCTTTGATTTATTTTAAGTTGTGGTCCCACCATTCATAAAAGTATGCAAAATGATGGAGCATCTTGGTGATGTTGCGAAACAAGTGGATGTGAAAAAGTTATTACTACCTGAAGATGACGTAGAATATGGAGAAGCATGCTGGACAGCTGTTAAACAGCTACTTGACCGACATCAGTACGAGAATGCCCAACTCTTTGGCGATGTTGCAAAACTTCATTCAGAAAAAATGATTTTACTGCAGGTATTCATGTTTTTTTCCCTCTTTTCTTTTTGATAAACTCAATGTTTGTTCCTTTACATAAAAATAAGGAAACAGAGGCATAGCCAGGGAGAGGATTTGTTGATCTATCCGTCTTTGAAACTTAGTAATGTGAGCAAAACTACAAAATAACCATGTTCACTTTTTTTTTAAATGTTTATTGCTATGCAACTGAAAGTAATTAATCCCTTACAATATTTCGTACTTTATTATTTAACTAGCTGCGTGCCCGGCGTTGCACGGGCTACCTAAAAATGAAAGAGATATCCAGTTGACCTTTTTGTATTACTCTGACATCAGTTTCTAAAGTGTTAAGGAATAAATAAATACGCGTAATGCAAGGTTTTCAAAACACCAGTAGTGCATATTTTTGGAAAAAATCTCATTAACGTTGATCATAGTTATCGACGATGCAAGTTATAAGTATTTTCAATTAGCCCAAAAGATGAAAATATATGCATTATCAACTATAATCTGTGCTCACGTTAAACTGAATTACATCTGATAGACTATATCTGAAATATTTATGTACAATTACAATCAGCTTTTTACGTAAAATGACACATACTGTTTGGTTGATTACGTGAAACTAAAGCACCAAGACTAAATAAATACCAATAAGCATTAATTTAATACCAAGTCATTAGATTCCAATTTAGCTTTAGTTAAAATCCTTAAAAACAATCTTTTTTGTTCAACTCTGTTTCACTTAAAGAAATCCAAACAATCTTAATTTAACATGTTCTTTTAACGATACAAACTGTATTTCAAAAATAGAAACAGGAAGGAATAAGAGAGTTATTACAATTCGAAAACTCACCCATGTGACGGGAAAAAGTCCAATAAAATAAACATAATTAGTCGCACATCCTAAATGTATCAAAATATGAGGCTGGTGAATGATAAACTTACACTACAATCAATAAACATAGCTAAAGAAACAACTTTCATATGCTGAAAAGAGTTAAGAACGTTGAATGTAAAAAATAAAAAAGGAACAGACGATAAAATAAAGGCTATATCCGAATAGAGCAACCAATTTCAAACTAATTTAAAATGAAATTCGAGATGGAAACGTTGTTTTAAGATTTGGACAGTAACCAAAAAAATCTCTTTTAAAACAATTATTAGAATTTTACTTGCTGACCCATATGCAAAATGGCAACAGGAAAGAAATAAAAATTCCTGAATAACGTTATGTTAATTAACATTTTAATTAATATTTCCACTAATTAAAGTTGCACAATTATGAGATTGGTTCTATTGTTTTCTTTGGAAAATTTCGAATTGATCGGTATCTTGTTTGACTCTCAATTCGCAGCGGTTCTCGAGAAGATCGATCTTCAGACAGACAGACGGACGCGAACAGATTTTAATATTATAGTGGATTTAAGTAATAAAGCATGAAATATCGTAACAACTAAAATTTCCTACTTACTTTTCAACCTAAATTTCCATTTTAATTACCCTTGCATAAAATTTGGCTTGTATTTTTGTTATGTGTGGTCAACCAGACCTCAACTGTAGGTAACTGTATGGGCAACTAAAATCCATACCCCCCTCCCCAGTTCATTTAGACGCGTTTTGTTTTGATGTCTGTGCTTATGTGTGCAGTAGGATGCCCCCCCCCCCAAAAAAAAAATAATAAAGCTGATTTTTCAAGCTGCACACCTCTTTATATTTTTCCTTTTTTCTCAAAACAAATGTAAAAGAAAATTCATATAATTTGAACAACATCAATCTGTGCCGACTTGTGTCTGAAAGTGCGTACCAACACTAGTGTACTAGACCTAGATTTTTTGAAAAATTTGAAATGTTATGTTGATAAAACGTTTCCTCTTTTGCCCCACATGTACAACAAAGCATTTAATCAAGTTACAAAAATAGACTTAAAAATTTAAAATTTTCTTCAAAAAACATATTTTTCCTATTTATCTTTTAAAAAATTACGTATGAATTAAATTAAAATATCAAGTTTAAAAATTATTAGCAGACATATTTTCAAATCAATATTTGCAAATTAAAAACAAATATATGTATTTAAAATGAAAAGCTTAACTTAAACTTGAAAAAATCTATATCTTTGAGTACTATGTGGAAGGGTTAAATATTGTGTGAGACCTAAAAACTTCTTTTTATCGCTTATAACCTACTTTATTATTTATATTTTTCAGCTTGGTGATTTCTTAAAATTTACCTTACATTTTTTTAAAAAATCTATAGAAAAAAAATCAATTTTTACTTCCTTTTACAAAAAAGGAAGTATTGTATTCGTGAAAAAATTTTCACCCAAAAATCGGCCTTAATTTCCACTTTGCTTTTTTTTTTTTTTTTCAACCCGACCACACATGGATGTGTGCCTTAGAGCGTACAGACACCCGAAATATCCATTTTGACGATCCCTGTGTTAATTACAACGAGTTTTTTCGTGACGTCTGTATGTACATATGTATGTGCATATGCATATGTGCATATGTGTGTATGTATGTGCGTATGCGTATGTGCATATGTGTGTATGTATGTCGCATAACTCAAGTACAGAATGTCCTAGAAAGTTGAAATTTGGTACGTAAACTCCTAGTGGGGTCTAGTTGTGCACCTTCCTTTTTGGTTGCATTCAGATGCTCCAAAGGGGGTCTTTTGCCCCTTTTTGGGGGGAAATCATTGTTAATTTCGATGTAAACTCAAGTGATGTTATAATTTGGTGGACCCTTGCCGATATATCGCCAGTCTTTTGGTCGCCAAGTTTTGTCGCCAACTTGGTGACCAATTTGGCGATTTTTTTCATTTTTTTTTTAAATCTGATTTCAATTTGGCCACTGTCGGTGATATTTAGAGAGTAAACTATTGAATCATATTAAAACTACCAATAATGAGAAAACGACATTAAATTGGAGTAAAAGGAAGTCATGTGATGCACACATCAGCTCGTTTGAAGAAATTTATAACTTTTAGGTCTTGCCACTGTTCAAGTTATATGAAGCTTTGTTTACAATTCTTTTGACATAAAAGGGAGAAAAAAAGAGGGTGTGCATTTTGAAAAATCAACTTTCATTTTTTAGGGAGTCACCCTAGTATGCATGTATGTATCTTGCATAACTCAAAAACAGTTAGCAATAGATGATCAAAATTATGCAGGGTACTTGCACAATGTCTTGTTAAGCATCTCCGTTGCAATCAGTTATTCACGGGAGTGCCATTTTACCCCACTGCTTTTAGTTAAGAGAAAGTAACTTTGTTCTTATTTAAAAAGATTTTCCAGTGACTAAGAACGAATTCTGAGTTACTCCCATTGGTTTTGAACAAAAATCAAACAGAGAGCTGCACTAAGTTTTCTAATAGCATTCATTTGAATTTTGATATCTTGAACTCAAATTATGGTTCAATAAAAGCCATTCGTTGAAACAAGAAACCTAATGAGTAGGCTACTATTGCAATTTGTGATTGCAAAAAACATAATTTGAATTCAAGGTCTCAAAATTCTGGCAAATTTATTTCAGTTTTTTTTTTTTTTTTTTTTTTTTTTTGCCTAAAATCTTCAATCAAAGGTGCCCAACTAGGGGGAGAGGGGCATGGCATAGACTGCGCCGTTGAAATTTTTAGGCTAGAGGGGGGTGTTTTGAGAAGTATTTTTCTCTTTTGTACGCTCT
Organism: Uloborus diversus; assembly: GCF_026930045.1. Taxonomy (NCBI): domain Eukaryota; kingdom Metazoa; phylum Arthropoda; class Arachnida; order Araneae; family Uloboridae; genus Uloborus; species Uloborus diversus. The sequence continues at coordinate 131,494,690 of NC_072739.1, read as the reverse complement.
TGCTCTTGGGAGGTCTTTACATTATTTAGGGAGTGCACCCTTGCTCACAGAGGAGAGGGAGCACCTCCTGCTTCAACTACTCAAAACTAAGTTAGAATCAGCGATGTTCTGATCAACTTTTCTGAGGGTATACTCCCAGTAATCTATTATGCACAATATGTGTATGCAATCATGTACATAATATGTCTAAAAAATATTTGAGAGTATATGGCGTTTATGGAAACTCCCATGGTTAGGATGACTTTCATCACTCTCATTCTAACCACAACATATAATTTTCAATATGACAATAAGAATGTTTCTCTCACAGATAAATCAAGAATCTGAAGAAGCACGTAAGAGTGAAAATTGGGGAAATTTGTTGCATCGCGTGGAGTTTTGGAGTCAACTCATCCAGAGGTTGAGTGCAAGCAGCGTTACTGTGCATGCTACTGTTGAGTTCTTAGAAGTATGTGTAGTGTACTCAGTTTTTAAATTGTTCATATGTTAGAAATATAAAGCGTGTAACTGCAAAAGTGGGTATCTCCAATTCCAATTTTCGCACACATACATTTTTCAGTTTTTTCAGTGCAAAACTTGGCAGTTCAACAATCTGAGACAGTCAAGGAACTTCAAACTGATCCCTTAAATGCATTAAACAAAGCAGTAAATGTTATTGTAATTCATATCTTTTTGTAGCTGCAGACATTTTTACTTAAGTTTTTTTTTTTTTTTTTTTTTGAAGGTACTTACTTTTGAAGTTAGTTAGTAGTATAGCAAACTTAAGTTTGATGAACAATGTTAAATGCACAAATTAGGAAAAAATGGCTGGGACATGTTTCAGGGTTTTAAGAAACCCCTTTTTTCAATGTAGAAAGGATGTTAAGTCATCTGTGAGAAACCATTGCAAATGTGTACATTCAACATAGTTTATCAAACTTCTATTTATATATACAGTGTGAACTACAAATAACTGAAATTTTAAATGATAGACCAAAATAAGCATGGTAATATAATTTTAAAATATCATTTCTTCAAAATAAGATCCATTTACAATGTTTTGAACCATGAACCTAACAGGGTGGCGACAGGAACTGTAAAAAAAAAAAGTACCCTGACTTTTCCCTGATTAAGTTCACCAAGCTTCCTTGATTTACTTACCAATGATAATGGTTTCCTTCCTTTGCCCTACTTTAAAATCATTGTAATTAAATAAAATGTAGTTTTTAAAATGTCCTAAACTGTTAATTAAAAATATTTTTTGAAAAGATGCCCTTTTTTTTAGTAAAAAGAGTATATTAAATTATCTACCGGAAAATATTATAGGAAATCTAAAACAAATACTTTACTTCAAATAACTAGTTAGCATAAGAATTCCAAGAAATTATTAAAACCACTCCTAAAGACCTATCTAATCATGATAAAACTAAAAAGTTTATTTGGAAATATAATTTTAAACTAAATTTTCAAGCAGTATAATTATTGCTGCAAAAATAACAAGTGATAATGAAAGTATAGAAGTAATATAGTTTTACTTTGATAAATTATAGAGATATTTATGTAAAACAAATTGAAACCTTTAAACAACCAGTCATATTGAGCTATTCTCTAATCAAGAATTTAGGTTTTAATGGATGAACTTATTGGTTATTTCCATATCAACACTGTGTATGCATGTTCTGTCATAGCTGACAACCGTTAGACAATATTAGGATATTCATTTCAGCATTTTCATGTGGTTTTATGGAAAAAAAACGTCAAATAGGGATACATGGCAGTTGATAACTTGTTTACCTTTCACTTTATTGGAAGCAGAGAAATATTGCTCTTGTTGCTTTCATAATGCTTTAACTTTATTTTAGCGAAACTTTTATTTAATTGACATATACAATATTCTATTTTTGTTCTATTATTTTCTACAAGAGTATTTTATGACCATCTATTTTGGGTCCATTGTCCTAAGTGCAATAATTTAACAAAAATTTAAAAAATGAAAAAGAAAAAAAATCTGCTAAGAAGTCCATTAAAATGTAAAAAGGGAGGATGACATTAAAATATTTAAGTTGTTATGCAACCTAGTATAAATAGCACTATATTCAAGAGTTCAAGAGTAGTGTCCCAAATTTTTATTGGAAAAAAATTCATTATCTGAAGTCAAATTTTGTTTTTCTCTTCTAAAAATGCATTAAAAGTACCTTAAGAGGGGAAATCAGTTTTGGAAGCTGATGTTTTTTGTAAACTTTTGAACAAGAAAGAAATAATCAGAATTTCTTTTAACTTGAAGGATATTTTATTCATCTTTTGAAGTACACCGTGTAATTTTTTCAAGTCATTTCGACCAGAAATAGTGGAGTTAGAAGCTGCTGTCCATGGGCAGTTGCCATCAGAGCTTGTTGCTGGTGGGCATTACCGGAGCCAAAATTTTTATCTGTTATCATTACAATTTTTGTTTCTTGTAAACAACATATTTCCTAAGAATATGAACCGATTTGTGATCAAAAAAATTGAAACTTGCATGTTTTTGAGGGATTTGATTACAATGTCATGTTTTTCTATCATTTTTTTCACATTTCTTGCATTAAAAAAATATTTTTATTAATAATATCATCCCTGAGTTAGATTCATATGGAGTATAATTGAATTTAAAAAATTCACTCAAATTTTTAGTACAATTGGTTAATAACTCTTTGAGATAGAATGCCCACCAGTTGAAAAAAAAAATTGTTTCGAGAAAAACGCATTTGGAAAAACTACTGTGAATGTTTTCAAGTCTCCAGAGTCACTTAAGTGCTCATAGCATCGAAACTACAGTTGGCTCTCTGTTTAACGACGTTCTATTTAACGATGGCTTTTCACAATCCCAGATGGTTCACTATAGTGTTAAAAGCATTCTATTTAAGGACGATTTTTTGTAGTTCCTTGAAAGTCGTTAAAACAAAGAGTCAACTGTAATCGTAATTTTTCACTGAAAATTTGGCAACATGTTCTTGAATAGTTTTACTAACATTTTATGACATAAAAAAAAAGTAGATTTTTTGATCCACCTAAACTGTTTTGAAGGGATTTTGTATGTGTTGGGGGAATTCAAAATATTTCTTTTGTCTTAAGCTTGTATCAGAGCTTGTACCAGTGATGAGACTGTCATCAATAGCTGTAATGGTAGTTAACATGTAACAGGAGAGGTGCAGTCTCACAGACCGCTTCAAAGTTCACCCCACCACCCCTATTTCATTTTAGGTCTGATTAAATGGTTTTTCCCAATGGTTTTTGTTTTGTGACCTTGAACACCTCCCTTGCTTATCAGTAGCTTTTGGCTTGTGCATCTGGTTTAAATTTCATTGCATTCTTTAGAAGCGATCTGTGGGACTGTACCTCTCCTTCAGTGTTACAATTTTCCAATTCAATTACCTATTTTGACTTATTTGCTTTTTACCTTAGCAACAGTTGAATAATTGCTTAAAATGATTGGCGAATGTTACTGAGAAACTTTTAGTTTGCAATAGCAATAAAATAATTACAATATAAAATGCCTTTTGGAACATGCCTTTATGGAAAAGTGCCGCTGGTAATAAAAGTGCCTTGTGAATGTTGTTCTTAATCATAAACCTGCTAAGTGTTTAAGTTACAACAACAATTTCATTGCAAAAATTGATGGATTTCTGAAATGGATGATTTAGCTTAAGCCAATTACTATTTGATAAACAGACTAGGACCAGATTAGACTATGATTGGCTGGGCCCATATCCAGTTGCTGGTCATCACTTTTATTATAAATCTATTTTGTGTTTGTGTGCATTGCTGAATGTGAGTGAAACAACATTGTTATACTTTGAACATTGTTTCTTTCGCCTTCATTTCCACTTATTCTTAATTCATACACATGCATTGCTCTTTGACACTTTGTTGCAATTTTTTTTTTCAGTTAGTTTTCTCCTTCTACGTTTGTATAGTGTTAGTATTCAACATGTTCTGAAAATTCTTGTAATTACAGATGTAATGATGTAATTGTATGTATGGATTTGCCACCCCCCCCCCTTCCCCATTAAAGCAAACAACTTTTTTTTTAATGTTTTGTTTCATATATATATTTATTTTCCCTTTGTTTCCTTCTTTTCTATTTTGCTTTCTTTTTTTCCCCAGCATTGTTTTATAAATGCTTGTGAATGAACAAATTTATTAGTAATAAAACCACAAAGGTTTTTTTTTAAATATTTTTTATTGAAACATGCAATTTTTTAAAGTTTTATGCAATCCTTTTTTTTTTTTTTAAAGATTTCCTTCTTATCTTCGCTTTTTTTTTCAGCTTTACTTTTTGTAAATTGATGAATGAATAAATTGATTAGTTAAATCAACTTTTTTTAAAAAAATTCTTTTGTCCTGTAATTTTATTTTTCTTACCAGGGTAACTTTCAGACCTTATAACTCCAGATTGATAAGATATTTTCATTGTGTTCGTACATAGATACATGCACAACATAATTTTTGAGCATGAATACAAAATCAGATTTCAATTCTAAAACTAAATATTTTTTTATTTACAATATGTTTATGTATTTATTTTTTCTGCTTGTAGTGAAATTAATTCTTTGTCTTTACTGATTTGGTTATGTTATTTTTTCTTTAGAATCAGTGTGAAATTTCAAACATGTTTGGTGAAAAATACTTTTTGATGAAGTCCATTGTAGAGTATTTAAACCACATATTTGAGAAGACTGGATTTTACGACACTAGAGCTCACAACATAGAAGCTTATCGAAAGAAAATGTGGTGGTTCTGTATCAAAGCTGAAGTTAATGGAGAAGTAATCTTGTTTATTAATTTGTTGTACGAAATTAGTTATTTGCTGATATAAGTTTCTACTGTAGTTTTTACCAGAAAATGACTGCAATAAGTGGTCATGGAATTTTTATATTTTAATGATAGATTTGCAGGGGTCTGGCCAGAGGATATTTGGGTCCGTTAACGGACCCTTCACAAAAATCCGATCAACCAAAACGGACCCTTCACAAAAATCCGATCAACCAAAACGGACCTTTCACAAAATCCCAATCAAACAAAACGGACCCTTCACAAAATTCTGATAAACAAGATCGGATCTTTCACAAATTGTTTATTGAAAGAGCAAATCTGAAAGTAAAATAACGCATATTTCTGTGTATAAACCGCTAATTTTTTGAACCTTTTTTTAAGTCAAATTAGAGGGATCAGATTATACAAAATCGGCTAATTTTGAAAAAAAAAAAAAAAAATCGGCACTCTTGCGATGCTTTTTCAAGCGATAAATAATTGCTACTGCCAAATAAATATAATGGTTGTTTGTTTTATCACAGCTAATTAGCAGCGGTGTTTTTGTAATCTTTTCTGAAAAGTCATTGGTAAGCACTTTTCTCCGCTCATGATTTAATAAACAATAATAATATCTGCGAATTGAACTTAGAACTGCAAAGAGATAGTAAGGGTAAGGAAAAAATATGATCGCTTCAGATAGTGTTACCAACTTCAAAATTATCACCACTTAGCGTCTGGCGTTGAACCTTTATAATGACTTGATTAGAAAATATTCTCATCATTTTGCCAGCTTGTCAATATTTGCGTTTTTACGGTGCGGTGCGATGTTTAATTGTTATTTTGGGAGAAAATTATATGGGTTTTGATTTTTCGATGCTAACAAGGATGATTAACTTTAAATAAACTCTTTTAATTACCGTTTCTTTTTTCTTTAGATGTCTACATTTTAAAATGCAATCTTTTAACATCCGATATAAGAATCATATTTTGTTCTTTTAAATGAAAAGTCTTTTTATTTCTGTTAGAACTCTCATTTCAAGTTTTTAAAGCAAAATTCCATTTTCTGTTATTAAGTCAAAAATTAAAATGCTGAATACATGGTTTATTTTATTTATTTATTTATTATTTTTTTTGCTTCAACTGTGTCCACAGATATTAATGAAATGTTTATCATAGGACTCTAAAATGCAATTTTAAAATAATTTTATCAAAAATATTTCTTTCACAAGCCGTTTTTATACTTTTGATGCCTTCACTTTGAGAATTGCGATCTCTTTGCATCCGCTACGGGAATCCGATTTTTAGAATTTTTGATGATTGTTACGCTTTGTTAAGAGGTAAACAATTAAAATATCTTTTTATTTTTGTTAAAATCACGGAATTTATAAGTTTTAAACGAAATTCTGTGCTTTTTAAGAGTGTCTTGGTTCAAAAAGTTAAATGCTGAACCCTATTCTGAATTTTATTTTATTAATTTATTTTTTGTTACAAGTATTTTAAATACTGTACCGAAATATTTCTAGTATAATTTAACATAATGTAGAATGGTATATAAATATTGATACTTGAGAGAGCGATGTCCCCCCCCCCCCCCCGCCAAATATCAGACCACTCCAGAATTATTTTCTCGACATAGAAGAGGCAAACACTCAACTTTAAGTTTAATTGATGCAGTTTGTGCCATCTCTACATTCTAAAATTTCATTTTAACAAAAAAAAATTTTTTTTTGCGAAATTATTTGATTTTTCACAAAATTAATTCATTTTTCACAAAATTAATAAATTTTTCACAAAATTATTTGATTTTTCACAAAAAACGGACCCTGTGAAAAATCCTGGACAGACCCCTGATTTGTTTTCAAAATAAAACTAGGTCAGTCAAACCTGCCTATCTGAAAAACATTTCTATATCAAATCTGTTCAATTTCCTTGCTTTTTTCTCAGAAGTGCGGCATTTTCAATGATCAGTTTCAAAATATAGCTCCAACAACATGTTTCAACAGCAGAAACTGCAAGCAAAAAATCATACTTTCGTATATCAGCAGTTGTATTTTCCTCCAAAGCCTGCGATGTTCAACAATATTAATGCAGAAGACTTTTAATCTAAAGAATATTTAAGCTCTTTAGCTTTGTTCTAATTACATTTTTACAGCTTCATTGAAAACCCCTTTATCTGAAATTTTTCTTCCTTCCTATGAAATTTGAGATATACAGGTTCGAATGTAATCACTTGTTTTGCTTGCTATGTGCCAAACTTATCAATGGATATTTTTTGATGCTTTATTTCTCAAAGAAGTGTTCAAGATATAAACTTTTACTGCATTCATTACAATACATGGAGAAGTAAACTCATGGCCTGATGAAGCAAATGTAATGTCCAGGTTGTAGTAAAAGTTGGTGCCCCCTCACAAGAAAGCCAGACTTTCAAAGTTGTTGCTAAGTGCTAAAAACAATTAAACATTCCTACCGTTTTATTGTACTCTGCATTTATCCAACTAAAATGTGCACTAAAATTGTTATAAAGTGCTACAAAAAAAATTTTTTAAGGTAAAAAATTAAATGAAGACTATTTTGATGCCCCTACAAGTTTGGTGCCCAGGCCCGCACAGAACTGTAAAACAATGCATTAATCAGATCCTAAACAAACTGCCAGCATTTTAATCAGAGGCAAAGTCAAAGGGTTGAACCATCATCCCACTTTTTCATTTTTAGTGGTCCACCTGCTTTTTAACTTCATTGTCTTTTTACTTTAAAAAACATTTATTGCTTTGCAAAATGCTTGCTAGCATGCTAAATTTAAATTTAAATACCAGTGTGAAGGTGACCTCAACTTCTCTTAGAAGTTTGCTACCTCCAGCTCTTTTACGGCTACTCCAGATTGATGATCCCAAACAAGAGTAAAACTGAAGTCTCCGGATGCCATAACAAACTGTTCGGCATTTGTTTGTAATAACTCTTATGTTCAAATCAGTAAGCACCCACTGCATTTTTATTCTTTCTAAGACTAAACCACTAATGTGAATGAAATTGAATCAATTAATTAGATGGGAATGGGTTAGATGTGCAGATAGGCAGTAAATAAGCCAGGCAGTTTCCCAGACAGCCCGTTTATCACATCCAGAGTGTTTGTTATCAAATACCAAAATTTGGCATTTGATTACAAAAAAAAAACAGTAACTCTTGCGAAATAAGTAAAAATATATATGTTTTCTTTTTATTATAGCTTTTGCCAGAAATATTTGACATGCAGCCTTTACACGAATTTAATGTTCTGGATGTCACTCAAGAAAGTGAAAATAACACACATCACTTAGAAGGTGAAAAGGTAAATACTTCATAAAAAAATAGCCTATGAAACTTGCAAACATTCAGTTGTTGTCTGTGCCTCACTAATCTTAAACTGTTTGCTTGTCTTGCAGTTAAATGTGGCTACATACTTTTTAGTCCTGGCCCCACAATATAGTCCCGTAAAAATTTTTAGGTCCAGATAATTTCCCTTTAGAATCTTGATCTGTAGGTGTTCTGATGCGAGAATATCTTGGGTAGACATGTTGAATCCTGCGCGAAATAATTTTACAGGCCATCAAAGAAAGCGGCCATTTTGGTTCACTTGCTCATTACGTTTTTCGCAATGGGCGTATCTACAACTTCACTTTTAATTTTGAACTGCAGCTTTTGGAGTCTAGGAAGTCAATTAATGTATTAATTATGTCATAAAAGCCGCCCTACCTGTTTCCACAATTTTAAGTGGAGATATCTCTGATATTTATCGTTGAATATTCTAGATACTAAAAAGTGTACGAAATTTTATGAATAATTCAAAATGCTCATTTTAAACTCGTGTTTATCACATACATGTTTCTTCAACAACACAATAAACGAAAAATACAAGATTAGTACTTTTAAAAAAGGTTACGATCTATTTTTGCATTTCATGTTATAGTCCTGGCCCCACAATATAGTCCCGTAAAAATTTTTAGGTCCAGATAATTTCTCTTTAGAATCTTGATCTGTAGGTGTTCTGATGCGAGAATATCTTGGGTAGACATGTTGAATCCTGCGCGAAATAATTTTACAGGCCATCAAAGAAAGCGGCCATTTTGGTTCACTTGCTCATTACGTTTTTCGCAATGGGCGTATCTACAACTTCACTTTTAATTTTGAACTGCAGCTTTTGGAGTCTAGGAAGTCAATTAATGTATTAATTATGTCATAAAAGCCGCCCTACCTGTTTCCACAATTTTAAGTGGAGATATCTCTGACATTTATCGTTGAATATTCTAGATACTAAAAAGTGTACGAAATTTTATGAATAATTCAAAATGCTCATTTTAAACTCGTGTTTATCACATACATGTTTCTTCAACAACACAATAAACGAAAAATACAAGATTAGTACTTTTAAAAAAGGTTACGATCTATTTTTGCATTTCATGTTATTGCACTACGACGGACGTCAGTATCATTTGATGCCGTACCACTCTTTTTGAACCATTTTTATCAGCCCAGTCTATGTGTCGAAAAATTAGTAGATTTGCATCTTATAATGAGTTATTCTAATTAAGCTCTTCAATGATCTGTCTCAAATCTCCTATGAAAAGTATTGCAGATTGCTTCTTCACTAACTGTTAAACCACTAGCAATTGATGAAAATGTAGCATTTTAAGACATTTCTTCTATTTCCTTGCGTGCTATTTACTGTAAATGTTCCTTATTTGATACTGAAGACCAGAAATTTTCTACCTGCATAGGTACTAGTGTTTTTCTGACAATTACAGCAAGGTTTGTTGTGCCCTTAGTTGGTTCTCTTCTCATCCTTTCTGATTATTTCACAAAATGCTGCAAATAACTATCGAACAAGACATGAAGTTCATGAAAAAAGAATAGAGAAATGAATCTGTGCAGAACATTGCTGATAAATTCGCCAAAAGTTTTCTTTATTTAGCGGAGTTGTGACATGAAATATATAACGAGTGCAATTTTTATTGGGGATACTTTGCTAAATTAAAAATGTTCTGGCAACAGATATTTCTGTAATCTAGCTTGGTAGGTGAATCACCATCACCAGGGGCATGAAAAGGGGGGGGGAGAAGAGAAACCTGTTGCCCCGCGCCTGAGCCTGAAGTGGGCCCAATATTTTTAAAACTAGGGGTGAAATATATGGGTAAACACTATGGAAGGGGGCCCAGAAAAGTCATTTGTGACGGGCCCCAAAATTTCTGTGCACGCCCCTGACCATCACATAATCTGTTCGTTGGAAAAAAAGTCGTAATCCAAAATATTTTTAATGCATTCTCCCCTTTCTTTCGCTATTTCCATGTCTCTGCACCCTTTTTAAAGTTGATTCTTTCCCATTGGCTTAGAAGTGATATTTCATGAAGAACTGTGTGCATCAAAGCATGGTAGGTTGACTTTTGAAAGTAAATCAGACAATTTTTGAAACAAAATGTATCCAGTCTGAACGGGTGGTACTGTTCTAATCAATGATTCATCATATTCATGATGCTGAGACGGCGAATCTTGACACTACCATTCACAAGTCGTTTACTGAGAAAGCTGTTAAGTTGCCCTGTTTCAGAAATCTCGTAGGATTTATATGTTGATAGATAAAATCAACAAGTCTTTTGACATTTATCAAAATACTGGCTACGAATGCCTGTAAAAATAATGATGCGGGACACTCTCACAGTGATCCATTAAGTGAGAACTAGTAAGACCGCGAAACGCATTGCATATCATTAAAATTTCATGATACTTCTAAACGCCACTCGGCAACATACTTTTTCTCGTCTGCCCTGCAATTTCTCCGGCACTTTTCTGTGACCGTTGAATTGTTTCTTCCAACTTCATCTCTTGCTTCATAGCATTGAATTTACCATTCTATTTTTTAACAACAAATTTACCTTGAATGAATTTTTCCTACACGTAGGGACACTAATTTTCTAGCGCCCTTATCCTCTCTAAGTACCATGTTGCATATAGTAGATAAATAATGCAATCAAATACACGAAAGACTGGAAACAGTAATTCAACAGTCCGAACGTATAATTTGTAATTTTCTTCGCGATCAGCAATAACCAAGTGTTTTACAAGTGAAACCAATGAACGAAACACTTCCCAATACCTGCACAGTTCCGATTTGTCACTACATCCCTTAACAAAAACTCAATCTCTGTTTTCAAACTTTCATTTTTTTGTCGTAGTGATTGAATCGTTATTTGACTTTTTTCCTCATCCTTTGACCCAAGAGCATCCTGAACCATCTTTACTCGCTTAGCAGAACTTCTCTTGTAACCTAAAATCAACATTTTATAATAATTTTCTCAAGATTCTCAATGATTTTCTGCAGTCTTCACGGCTTCTTGTGAGCTAAAAGCAGCAGCAAGTACTTTTGGAGATAAATGTCTAGAAAAACCAACAAAGGTTCATTATTTCTTTCGGAAGCACAGAAAAGAATGCTTTCATTATACGTTGTTACGATAAATAGTTTTATTTCATTAATATAAACCAATGCATTTTCATCTACATTCAGCATTGAGCATTAATTCTTTTATTTCTGAAAGAATAAATCCATGCCCAGAATTTAAAAGAGGCTTTAATATTTAGTTTGCCTTTTTAAACAATTCAAATTTTGAGGATAGATGTTGCGCACACTGTATTGGTTTCTCGCTCATACTTTCGAATATAAGAAATTAACAGTTTGGCTGTGCATATAAACTCGCAGCAGTCAGTGCATTTTTTAACCATTGTTTTAGCGTTTCTCCTCGCGTGTATTTCGTGTAGCACTAGTTGCGGCAATGACACACTATATTTTCTTGCAGCGTTTTTGAATAGTGCGTCTTTGCGTATTTCAGCAGCTTCACGAACACGTTTTTGTCGGAGAATATAATTTTTCTCTTGATTCCTTTTGACAAACTACATATTCGTTTGTCAAAACTGTCTTCAAGAAGTCTTCAATTGCCCACTAAAATTTTTTGAACTCAGTTTAGAAATATCAGTCATTGCTTAAATAGTTATTGTCAGAAAAACATGAAACAAAAAATTTTTGGAACCGTGGAATAGTTTTACTCAAAAATAATGACTTTGATAGCAGACGATAATAACCTTGAACAGTGGCGGAGTGAAGGGGGGGGGGAGGAGAAAAACCCTTATAGCCACTGGTTTTAACATGAATGCACATATTAATACAGTAGCTTATGCAAATGAAAGGGCTGTTTTGATCAACAAACCCTTTCTTAAGGTATTTTTGATCAAAAATCCCCTTCAAAAGGTATTTTTTGATTGAAAAAACCCATTCAAAAGGTTTTTTCATCAAAAACGCCCCTCCAGAAGGTATTTTTGATCAAAAAACGCCCTCCAGAAGGTATTGATGGCTGCACTGGTGACCTTGAAAAATATTGATTTACACAAAAGATTTTACACGTTAAAATCGTTTGGTTTCATTAAGAGTTATTAATTTTTGTAAACTTTTTAGTAACTAGAATGGTAAACAAAAAACGTCGGAGATATCTTACTCAAAAATTGTGGTAATAGCCATAGCGGCTTTCATGACGTAATTATTACTTTAATTGACTTTCTAAACCCCAAAAATCTCAGTTCAAAACTAAAATTAAATTTATAGGTACGCACGTTGAGAAAAACGTAATGAGCAAGTGAACCAAAATGGCCGCTATCTTTGATGGCCTGCAAAATTATTTCGCGCAGGATTCAACATGTCTACCCAAGATATTCTCACATTAGAGCACCTGCAGATCAAGATTCTAAAGAGAAAATCTCTGAACCTAAAAAATTTTACGGACATACATTGTGGGGCCTGGAATATTTATCAAGATAAAAAAAATTGTATACAAGTTCTTCGCAATTTAAGTTCCTCTTTAATCTTTCCATAAAAGAACTATTTGGTTAAATATCATAAACTTGGTAATAATTTAAATAAAGTCATCAACAAAAAAAGGTCAAATACAATGTTAATCTCGCTGTTAGTAACATTGTTTAGTAGAATAACCTAGGAATTGAAGGATTTGTTTAAAATGTTTTTAATTGTTTCTAAAACAAAATGTGTGCATGTAATTATGGAATTATTTTTGTGATATAATTATGAAATTATTTTACCGTGACAACTTGAGCAGTTTGGCAGAAAAAAAAGATACAATACACCTATATGTCGGTAACATTTTGCCTAGCAAGAGCTATGATTTAGAAAAAAGATGCAACATTTAAAAAGGTGAATTCCACATTGAACATATTTTGTCGCATGATTTAGAAATAAAATATAGAAAATGTTTTTTAATTTCTAAAGACTATTTCTATGAGCTTGGTTGGCACTAAAAAGTATGAGATAAGATAAGTATATGACTTTTTGATTGCAAATATCAAAAATTGAAGTTGATTTTAATATCTATATGTTTATGTTAATTCTAAAGCAGCTGGCAAAATTTAAATTAAAAGTTGAGAAAAGAAATATAGGGATTATGGTAAAAGCTATTCATACAGTGCTGCATACCACTTATATTTTTTTTTCTCAAATTTTTAATTTTAATCTCCTAGGCAGCCAAATCTCCTAGACAGTTAAGAAATGATAAATCATTTGCACAAAAAGAAAAGAAGAAAGTTAAGAATGATATTAAATTTATAGCTCATAGTATTGTGAAATTAGGTTGGAAGGAATGTACCTAAAAGCAAAACCTCATGCAGAAAGAAGGGCTACATTATAGGCAGTGCTGTCATTTCAAAGCTTTCTGGGGGGAAGAGGGGGTAAAGGGCATAAATGTAGTGTGTTTTGTTGGGAAAAAATTACAAAATACATGCAAATTGCTCGTTTACATTATGTTTTTGAAATTTGGAGGGGGGCTGTCAACTGACCACCCCTTAATGGCCCAAATGACAGCCTGATTACAGGATGGAAATGGAAATTTACAGTTTTGCTTTATGAATTTTCACTACTAATTAAAAAGAGGTACAAGTGGTTTATAAATAAAACAATTAAAATAAAATTTGAAAAAAGTTTAAAACATTTTAAAGTGTGATTGTGTAAAGTCTTTAAATACTTAGTTATTTTAATAAAGGCTTGTGTGTGTGTGTTTTGAGATTTTTTATGAAAAGAAACAATTTAAGATTTGTGTCTTAAATTTCAGTGGCACGTAATATGGCAAACTAGCTTGTTGCACCCAATTCCATTGAGAATACAATTTGCGGTTTTCTTAGACCGAGTGCCACCAAAGGTAACGTTGAGTTGAATGCCAGTTAGAACTCAACTCAGTCTAAAAGCTGTTTTTAAGAATAAAGAACATTTAGCAATTAATCATGCTTTCTAATGTGTTAGTCTTCTCTATTTCATACTACCTTTTAATACGTGTCAACATTGGTGGAATAATGCAAGATTAAAAAGTAGGCCCCAAGAAATTAGGAAAGAATGTATTTCTATGAGAAATAAAAATTTGTATTTAGAAAAATACTACAGTAAGATAAAAAAATTATAATTGCTCTTGCTCCCCGCTAGCTACATCCATTTATGTATTTATTTATTTGTGTGTGAGTGTATTTTTAAAATGTTTGTTTCCAAAAAAATTCAAATTAGCTGAAAATTGCTGTTTTTTTAATAATAGAAAATTCATTAACACTTAATAACATTAACAAGACATACTTTAGTTATTTGTTTTTTAGTAGAATAGCACATCTTTTTTCAACATTATTATTTGTTGTATAGCTTTTAAAAAAGAGATTAAACAAAAATAAAGTGTGTGTTAGTAGTACCCACCAGTTACTTAGTGTTTGATATTTTTAACCCAATCAGGGTTTTTTTGAGCAATCACGATTGCTTATTGCTTTCATTTGACTGTCCTTGACGTTGTGGTTCCTTTTTCAGCTTGGACCAGGCCTGCAGTACCACCGTCCACCGGCGGCGGCGCGGCTGGTCCTGAGCACTGTCCCCCGGAATCCACTTTTGCTGGGCGGTGACGTCCATGTCCCACACACACACACACACGAACGCCTACACACACACACACACAAACCTACACACACACACACAAACGCCTACACACGCACAAACACAACACTCACTCACACACATGCATACATACACTTACGCACCCACACACATGCGCCTACACAAACACACACGCTCATGATTGCGAAAAACATAATTTGAATTCAAGATGCCAAAAATTCAAATTAATTTTTTTTTTGCATGTTTAGTTTAAAGAGAGTTAAAGCTTTTATTGGTAAAATAAAGCAATTTATGGAATG
Source organism: Uloborus diversus (assembly GCF_026930045.1). NCBI lineage: Eukaryota > Metazoa > Arthropoda > Arachnida > Araneae > Uloboridae > Uloborus > Uloborus diversus. The sequence continues at coordinate 131,479,675 of NC_072739.1, read as the reverse complement.
ATAATTTAAAAAAATATATTTACAGAATGATTAAAAGTTGTGACTTTGTACCAGAACAATAAATTGTGTCTAGTATTTATTAGTACTTATTTAAGTAGTGTGTAATTGTTTGATTTTCATAATCTTATATAATTTTAGTGTTTGGTCTTAACTGTATGCTCTCGCTGCAATTTTTATTGTAAGGAGCTGTTCATCAGTGATGTTACACTTTTTTGCTCAGTTTTTGACCCCCCTCCCCCTGTCACATGCCATGTCATTTTTCATGAACATATCCTAAAAAATGTGTGATGTCACACTTCTTACTACCCCCTACCTGTCACTAACCGTCACAATTCCCCCCCCCCCCCACTCAAAGACTTGACATCATTTGTGGACAGCCCCTAAAGTGTTTTTTTTTCAATGGTCATTACTGTTAAGTAACGTCAAAAATACCAGAAAATTGTTCTTATGCAAATATCTGTTGCAAAATTTCTCTTAGGTATATATTTACATGTTTGTATTATATATTTACCCTTTCAAGATTGTACATAAGGGAAAAGTATTTTCTATTTTTTGCATTGCAGGAAAACCAGGCACTGTGTAATATTATTGGTTACTTTTTGTGCAGTAAAAATATTCGCAAAGCTTTGGAATTAGCCAAGATATTTGACTATGACTCTTCTGATCTAAAAATTATAAAGGTAAGAAGTTTGGGTGAATATACAGTGAAACCTGTGTATAACGATACTGTCTATAACAATAACCTCTCCATAGCAATTTTTTTTTCTTTTGGCCCCAGCAAAATGTCACCATGAATAATCAAACTGTCTATAACGATAACCTGTCTATCATGATATTTTTTTAGGTCCCAACATTATCGTTGTAGACAGGTTTTATTGTATTGTGTAAATGATACTCATAATTTACTATTTACTTATGTATTCATTTGTATATCTATTTTATAAGTGTTTATTTCTATGTGCAAATTTATGTTACTACTTCCTATATGTTTAAATAGTTTCTGTGGTCTGATTCATTTCAATAAGAGGGAAGGCTTTCTAGAGTGGTTGTGCTGATGCAAAGGAATGTGGAGGGGCATAAGTGAGAGAGCCTTAAATGTCAAAGTCCCTGGGAGAACGCGTCAAACGGAAGGGGGGGGGGGACCTAGAGTGAAATACAGGGGCGTAGCTAAGGGGGGGGGGGGTTTGGGGACAACCCCCCCCCCGAAAAGTTAGTCTCAAAAAAAAGAGAAAAAGAAGAGAGAAGAGAAAGAAAAAAAAAAGAAGAAAAGGGAAAAATTCCAAGCGATTATACATATATATATATATATATATATATATATATATATATATATTCTTTATATATATATATTCTTTATATATATATATATTCTTCTTATATATATATATATATATAAAAAGTAACCCCCCCCCCCCCCCCCCCCGAAAGTTGGGTCTAGCTACGCCACTGGTGAAATACAAAATACTTTTGGTAATGTTTATCCCCTTCCCCACCATGTCTTAGAAGAAAAAGATTTTCACTGGATGAAATATTATGTATATTATCGCCATTTTGCACTAACGTTATTAATATTGGTTACAATCCTTTTATCCCCTCAGAAATGTTTACAGCTGGCAAATAATGAAATCGATGCATCATCCATCGACATATCCTTACCTGATCCTTCTACAGAAGTGGCTTCTTCAAGGATAATTAGTTCTTTGGTTCTCTGGATCTGCAATGATTCTGGTAAGAATTATTTTGTTCTCTCTTTGTGTGTTAGGACCCACCCTAGAACAATGGTGTGATGTAATATCAGAATTTGAAATTCAAGCTAGTTAGGACAGCTTAAGCTGGTTATTAAATGAAAATATGTATCATTTCTAACACAAAACTTTTTTCTGTGATACACAACTTTATTTTGAACACATGAATTATGATCATATGAAATCAAAGAACTAAATACAAATCAATTTAAGGAAATGTAGGATATTGGTGAGGTTGGCAGGTAATGCAAGCCACTTTCACAATATCCATGGGGGAGAGACAAGCACTCTCAAAAAAAAATCAAAATAAGTACAGCACCCTTGGAAAAATGTTAATCCAATCGAGTTTAAAATTCTTTATGAATTCAACACTTTTTATACTTTGGGTACAAAAAAAGCTGAAACAGGAAGGAGATATGCTTTAAACTCTGAGCCTTTTTTTTTAACCTGAATCTAGTGAACTTTTCAAATGTGCTAAGTTATCAAATATTTTGGCTGCATTATAGGAACTGACACTAGTAACACACCTCTATTGTTCTAATGCTTCTTTAAATTTATATATTAAGATAGTTTTCGTTAACAAATTTCATTTGTAGGTGTTACACAATCCCAGAAGGATGTCATTAAGCAAATGGAGCAACTTAGTATGAAAAGTGGGGCTGTTGTTGCTATTTGTCATCAAATTTTGGTTAATTATAGTACGGCTATGGTAAGCTTGCAACACTAGTCATTGTTTATTTATTTTCACTCTTTTTATTTTCTAGCTGTGTTGATCGACTTTGCATGCTCTACCTCAAAGTTATTAAGTGACGCATATTCAACAATCAGACTTAAACCAAAAAAAAAATCTGCGAAATTTCCCAACAGGTCACGGAAAAATAACAAAAGAAGGAAAAATTGTAAATCCCCCATTTCAGGAAAAGCCTCAAAAATTTTATTTGTTCACAGTCAAGAAAAAAAAACTGCTAACAAATCTTTCTTCTCACTGATTTTATTCATGTTAATTATAACTGAGTTTGCAGCAGCTCACAAATTTCTGATTTAATTTTGATGTTCTTGAACTTAAAAATGCTTATAACTTTTCTCCTGGTAGTTGGTTTTTTGTCCAGCCTCGGTTTTTTGAACTTCAAAATAAGTAAATCTACTTCAGGGGTATTTTTTGTGCACTTTTGAATGAAACTGAAATCAGTTCAATTGGGAAATAATTTCAGGTAAAGGGAGCATTTAATGCCATTTTTCAATTAAAATTCAAGCGGTTTGGTACCATTTTAGCATTTGAACCCCCCTCCCCCCCCCCCCTATGTTCCTTCTCGCGTGCCTCGATACCTCCCTGCCAAATTTGGTCGAGATCCGACCTAAACTGTGATTTGTGTAGGAAACATACATACATACAGGGTATCCTGAAATAGCTTGACTGCTTTCAAAAATTTATAACAAGGAAACGGTTAATGATTAAAAAAATAATTCTTGCAGAAAATTTATGTGGTTCGTTGTAAGTTTTGACCCTTAGAGTTCCAAATTTAGAGTTCAAGAATTTTCCAAAAGATGGCGCTGCAGATCTCTCTCATATAACCTTAAATCAAAGAAAAATAGAAAATTACATCATAGTTTTTCAAAAAATGTTTTTGATAAACAAAATTACACAACAATATTTTTAAAATGTTAATCACCGACTGCAACCACATGTTGCAATCAGAGGAAAAATCGGTGAATTTCAATCCTTCTTTTTTGACTTAAAGGCATAACATGGACTGTGGGGAAAAAATTAACAGTCCACTACATGATTTTTTTTTTTTTTTGAATTATTAACCGTTTTCCAGATAAAAGTTTTTGAAATTCGTCAGTCTGTTTCAGGACACCCTGTATCCTGGGTGCATACATACATGCATATATTATACTACATACATATACATATATTCTTTGTTTCATTTATATAGATTTTTGGTGAAAAAGTTGTTAAGACAATACAAAGTTCAAAACAAGTGAAATAGGTGTGTTCATTGGCAGTTTGTTAACTGTGAGACTGCTTGGAAAATTCCTCAGGGCTCATAATTTTAAAAAACTTTGGATAGAGCTTTCAAGAATCGGTCTCCAGTTTAAGAGCTTATTAGCCAAAGTCCCTATAATGATTCATGATTATCATCACCATATTAGTCCCCTGACATAGGCAGGGTTGTTATTACACTTGGTTCTTACAATTGGAAGTCCACATGGAAGAATGATCATAGTCCACCATCCACAAATTTTCCTTATTTTTTTTAAAGCTTGAAATCTCCAATCTTTTCCAAGTTTGCCTCATTCTTCCCTGTTATAACTCAGTCACTATGATTATTCTAGCCTGAATGGTATTACTCTTAAATACTGTCTCTAATAATCTACTTATTCCGTATGTTAACCAGAGTTTATTCAAAAAATGGGCTTTGATCGTTCTTTAACCCGTTCGCACCCAGCGTCTCAAGGGTGCAATTCAACGATTCCTATCTTATCAGCCCAGAGGCACTTTCCTGCTACACGCTCTGATCGACGCCGTCCTCCCAATGTCACATATATGTTTTCTCTAAATGGAACGATGGAATTGAATATTTAAACGATAATAGATGGCTCTAAATGGCTATAAGTTTCATCATAATCGAGTCACATGGCATTTGACCTTCATGTACAGGCGTCAGTTTCTTATTTGGGCCTCTCAATAAGATAGATTTTTTAATGTAAACAGACAGTGAATCACTGCTCTGCGCATACGATTTATAAAGGTCTCAATTGCTCTTGTTTATATCTTTGCTTCTTTTTTTGTTATGAGTAATTGAAAGAGATAATCTAGCTAAATAAATTATGGGGGTTGGGGAGGAAGGTTAAAATATTTTTGCGTATGTGTTGCAAACTATTAGGATTCCCCCGCTCAATTAAAGTACACGAATAATTAAAAAGGTCATTGAAGTTCATGATTATTTTTGAATCCTTTCTGATTTTGTTCTTCTTTATTTATTCTTTTTCATTTCGAGATGGGAAAACTGCAGTAAAAATTGTTAGCGAAGTGAGTGAAGGGGAATGTTTTCGAGAGCATTATGAAGCAGTTTTGAGACTTATAGCGTGGGAATTTAACTAGTTTAAATTCATTGACTTTAGTTCTTTTAATTAAAATTACATTATGTACAGATCATTATTGCTACACTTCTTTTCCTTTGATTCCACACTCACAATATCTAACTTTGTTTTTGTGTGCATATCATTTAGTGTTTTGCACATAGTTAGAATTTTAGTATTCTACATATTTTACTCCCTTCTAATAATGTCATATTCTTTATATGAATAACTAGTAATCAGTAGAACATTGTTTACGCAACTTAAATGTTTGAAGTCATTATTTTGAGATGCTGATTTTATATGAATATTTTTATAAAGCTAGACTTAACTGCTGTTAATGCTCGGGCCGATGGCGGTGTTCTGTTTCGGAATGTTCATTCCTGTGGCTGCACTTTGTTTTCCGTGCGCTGGTCCTCAAGGGGTTAACATAGTGCTTCAATTGCTTTCCACTCTTTCCCCATGCACCCTATATAATGATATACAAATTTACCCCCTCCCCTTTAGTTTTAGCGAGAAAAAAAAAGAAGTCTTTATTTAATAATCACAAACTATAAAATATCAGAATATCAATATTCAGTTTTTTGCTATTTGTTTAAAAGAGTTAGACTAGAAAGGAGAAAGTGTCAACATTTTTGAGGGAGTTTTTTCCTTTGAGAGTTGTTCAGAAAATATGTTCATTAATTTTGCTCTGTGATGGCCTACTGAAGTGAAAGTCATAAACTTTAACCTCTTTTTTTTTGCTAAATTGTTTGACTTATGCATAAGTATATTTCATATACTTATACTAATTCAACGTCATAGTTTCAGCTTATTCAAAATCATTCAATTTAAGAAAATAGGGAACAAATAATCTGCTGCATGCGCCAATGCTATGTTTAAAATACGTAAATTAAAGAATAATAGTAAAATTAAGTGAACAATTTTATCAAAATTCTAATAAAAATATTCCAGTGTGTTAGAAATCTGCCAACACATCAGATGAGTGATAAATTTCATTGATCTTTTCATGTTTACTTCTGAGTTTCAGCATTAATCTCTGCCAATTTTTGGCATTTGAACTCACAATTTCTCAAGAGCTTATGTTACATAAATTGTAGAAAAATCCCTTAATCAAAAGGCTGGAGTAAAATTTCAAACCCTGGTATTTGAATCTAAATACAAATGTTATTTATTCTCTAAAAGCTAAAAGCATCTTATTTAAACTGAACATTTCTCAGATATTTATTTTTATAAATTTCAGAAAAATCGCTTTTCAAAGGGGCATGAATAAAAATTCAACCCTTGGCTTTTTTTAACCACCAGAACTCTGTTTAAGCATCATTATCTGTCGACTTTTGGCATTAAAACTAACAGTTAGGTAGAGGTTATTAGAAGTTTATGTCATTTAACTATAGAAAAATCCCCATTTTTAAGGGACAAAAAAAAGGTGATGATCCATGGTCTCAAAAATTTAGTTGGAATGTATTTCTATGTTTGTATTACCAAACTCCTTTGCATTATGCATTTGCTCATCCAACCTTTCCTGATTTCACATCACAGGTTCTGTCCCAGAGTTACTCCAGCATATCTGAAGAAAAAGACCCATTCCGCATCTTGAAGCAGATGCTGCACAAGAAACTGAACGATAATTTTATTTTGGCTCGGAGCTTCATTGCTGTCAACGAACTCCTGGACAAAGATGTGGCTAAGTTTCTGAGCCGAGAAATCTGGAACTCTCTGCTAATACTGAGTGGACCAAGTTCTGGTAAATAAAATAAGAGCTTTTTTTTTTTTTTTTTGACCTGTGACGAATTGGTTATTTACCTCATCCAAGCGTTTTTGTTCCTATGATTGTTCAAATTACCATGACGATAAGAATAAATTTAGCCTGTTTTGAATATTTATTTAGAGAAACTTTTTTTTGATATTATGATTACAAGTCACCTGCGTTCATTCTAGACTTCTCAAGCAAATTTTACGTAAAAATGGGAAGGGGATCATGTTTTTTGGATTGAAATACTTTGCAAGTTTTTTGTTTTTCCTGGTCTTTATGAGAAAGAAAATAGTCTTTCACTATTTGTAAACTCTTTAATGCAGTATTGAAAGAAGTGATGGGCTGTTATTCTGGTTCTCCTTGTTCATCTTCACTGGTAGGAGAAAAGTCCAGTAGCATTTCTGTTTTCATAGATTAACTTTCAACAACATGGATTATCTTTAAAGTGAAACATATCGCTTATTTTGGAACAATTAAAACATTTTTTTTTACTTCCTAGGGAAAACTTGAAATGTGAGAAAATCTTAAATAATAAACTTATAATTTGGGTTGAATTAACATTATTCATGTACGAATTAAATGGGACCTGATTAAAAAAAAAAAACATTAAATGCGGGAAAAACATAGATTGCGGGGACATAAAATCGGGGTTATACTCTATTTATTTTGTTGAAATATTTAATTGGTTAAGAGACGTCTGAATAGAATTAAGTAATTATATTAACTATTACAAAGAACATTACCTTAACAATCAATGAGACAATTGACAAAATCAACCTTCATTCTTACTTTCAACTGACAAAAATTTGAAGAAAAAAAAGAAATCACAACATTGGTTTTACAATTGCTAACTATGCACTTATGACTTGCTTTTTGTACAATATGTTTTGTTTACTCTAGCTTGACTAATCCAATACCTGTAAATTCTCACTCAAAATATTTCCACCTAGACCTGATTTCTACTTTATTTAGACTCCTACAAATGAAACATGTCCTTTTTCTTTCTCTTAGGTGTACTGATTCCTGAAGAAAAAAGTGCCTTTGCAGAAGAACTTATTTATGATCCCCTTCAAACTCATGAAGGATTCCAACTCATTGTCAAGCTGTGTCAGGACTCTTCCGTTTTGGGGAATTCTTTGATGGACATTTTTTCTGAAGAAACAGTAGATTTAAATCCAAAGACTTCAGACAAATGTATGTATATCCATTTTTATTCACCAATTAAATATAAACTATAAAATATTTTTCTTTTCTTGTACAGTTGATTTTTAGATTGAAAGAATCCATCCCATGGCAGAAATATTAAGACTCATTGCTGCTGGTATCATTATTATTGTTTCATAAAAGCAGAAACATTACTAGTCTGCGTGATTTTACAAATAATTGATGTTTTTCCTGCTTTAGTCTCCAATGTCAAAAAACAGCTGTTGTCGTGAAGTTATATCAAGTATTTTAGAAACATTTCCCTGAAAGTTTTGGTGTCCGCTATAGTCGATACGTAAGCAATACTTGTTATAATGATTAAGTTTCAATATTCAATTTTTCTTAATTCATTAAGCAGCTTAATGCAAAGCAGTAGAAAAGCAAAAACTTTGAATTGGTTTTTCAGTCTGTGATTACTTGTTTTTTTTTTTTTTTTTAGATCTCTTTCTATAGGCACAGAGGGGCGAATCAAGTGAAGTGGGGGCCTGTTGGCAAAGACCATTATTTTGGTTCTTGGAGAGATTCGTAAAAAGCTTGAATGTATTTTTAAATTGTTTAAAGCTTACCTGCAAATTTAAACCTATCCGAGAAAAACAGATTCGTGACGTCACAACTCGGAGTTGAGGATCTTTCTGCTGAAAGCAGTGAAGAAGATAATTTAAAATAGCAACAGTTAAAATAGTAACTGTGAGTTGCTTTGAGATGCAACAGATGCAAATTTTGATGACGTCACGTCATTGCGTCGGGGGAAACAGTGATAGTTTAAATAGAAAGTCAATCAATCAATCGATCTCTTATGATTTGCTCCCGTTCTGCAGACGGTTTGTTTTGATGTGAGCTACTGTGGTCTGGTTGATTTGTCCACGCAGGGGACGTGGAAGTTTGTTCAAGAAATGTAAGAATTAAAATTTGTTTTGCCTGCTAGAAGTGCAGGATAAGTTCTAAAACAGTACCCTATGTTTAGAAGGCGGTTTTGTGAAAATAAAATTAAAAGAAAGAAAGAGTTGATGTATTGAAATAGGCTTAACAGGACCGGAGGACCGAAGCTGCTCATCCTAGGTTCCGAGCTGGTCGGACTGTACGGGTTAGTGTAGGGTGAGGCATTTCTTCGACTGCGTGTCCCCTATTAGGGTGAGGTGACCTCTAATAGACTCTACTACTGAATGTTCTCCTGTTTGGCAAAGAAACCAGGTAAATAATTTCCTGTACTGCATATGGTGAGGAATCCTCTACTGTGGTATGGGTGTGCCTGGAATGCAGTGACCATTGACAGAGGATGGTCTGTCGTCCACGAGTGGACGTGTGGTTTTTTTCAACTCAAAAGTTCATCCTTTTGATGGATGTGGCCTTCATGTTTTGTGTGCCAAGTGCTTGTATGTGGACTTACAAGGGTATGAAATTTTTCCAATAGTTTTTTCTTGGAAATGTGGCATGCTGTTTAGGGTTGTTTATTGAGGATGTTTTAGAACTGAAATTTAGAGAAAACGAATAATGTGATATTTCTTGTTGATATATGTTGGGGGGGGGGGAAATATATTTAATTTGTTTATGGGGATTTGATTTTATAAATGTTGAATATTTGTTTTTCCTATTTATACTTATACATATGTCTTAAATAAAATGTTATTTAAATTGAAATTCAGTTTCCATTGCTTCATTTCTCCCGAACTTACCATTCCACATCCGTTGGTCATTTTCCCGAGGGCCAACAGGGCCCTACGCGGTGAAAATTTTGCGGCCCCTCGAACTTTAGTACCTTATATGAATTTTTGTTGTGTTTTATTGGTAGCAAAATCAGCAATTTTTTTTTAGTTTCGATGCCGTTTAACATCTCCTCCTCTATGTATCAGGCCCGACAAGAGGCCATGTCAACCTAGTCGGAAAATTAGGCCAGGGGCCCATCAACACTGGCGCAAGGGAAAAAAAAGAAAGAAAAATAGAAAGTTAGAAAAGGGGGGGAGGGGGACTCTGAAAGCGAAAACATAAAGAATAAAAAAATTTCAGCCTGAGTGTTCGCAAATAAACAAATGTTCTGTAATCACTAATGAAATGGAGGGTGAAAGTGTCTGGTGAAATAAATGTCAATCATAGGAAAGCACGAGAGGGTTTTGAATAGAGAATTGCAAATAGTATTACTGATGTCAGTGCAAGAACGGATGCAGAAATATTTCAAGGAGGGGGCGATTGTTTTTTTCCCTTACCTCTTACTATGTGTCTGATGTGTATGTGATGTACAAATCTGTGTTACGGAAGGGGTGTGGGGCTGCGGCATCATTTTTATTTAAAACAACTAAAATATAGAGATTTAGCCGAGGAGGTCTCCGAACCTATTCCTTTCCTTTTCAGTTGATAGATATATTCTAAAACTGTATTTCAGAAATTTGATTTCGTAATAATTCTGGGAGAATGTTTTGAAACCCTCTCCTCCTAAAATCATCGAAGGTCATCCAAAATTGTGCTTTTTGGAACTTCAAATCCGAAAAATGACTGGAGGAAAGTCACCCGTTCCTGACTTTACTCGAGAGGCCTTGTATAAAATCGCATATTTAAGACTTACATTTTGAGAAATGTCCAGTGGAAGGCGTCCAAATTCCTCCTCCTAAAAAAACCAAAGAGTCTTAAAACTGCCATTTAGAAATTTCAATTCTAAAAAGTTTCCGAGAAAAAGATTCGAATCCGATTCCTTTCCTTAACCCCAACATTATATCAAAGATGGACTACACTTTCTTTTTAGGACCTCAATTCAGAAAAATTGCCGTTGCAGGGTCCCCCAAGGAAGGGGCGATCGCCCCCCATCACCCCTCCCTTGTATTCGTCCTGGTGTCAGTGGTAGGTTTACACTATTGGGACCCGTCTCAATGCATTAGTTTTAAAAATTAACTTTTCATAATGACCATTAATAAAAGAAAGCTAGATCGAAGATTCTTTAAAGAATTAGTTGGTTTACTTTCTCATCTAACACAATAAACGAGGATTAATTATTGATAAAATACTGCCTGTTCATCAAAATCTCTTATATTAAGATTGATTGAGAAATTGCATTCCTATAGTACATTGCAACGGGCAACTAGTCTCGGAATATTAGCACTGAGACTGGAGAGCAAACTTTCAAGAAACTCAATGAAGTTATAAATCATTTTGCAGATTGAAAAACTAGTATGTTGTGGCCATCACGAAACTTCCTTTTTTTCCTCTTATGAATTCTGATCCCTCCTCATGGCTGAGGAGGAAGCAATACATGCTCCCCCCCCCCCCCCAAAAAAAAAATGCATGCAAAGCTTGACGACTGTCCCAATTTCTGAATTATAGCAAAAGTAAAAACAAAAAATAAAAATTGAAAGTTATTTTAAAAGCCTTGCCTTAATAAATTAGTTAGGGGCAACATATGGGCCAAATTTTGTTTTATTCCATCAGTTACTTTCTGAGGAATAGCAGGCACGCATAATTGAAGAAACATTCAATTGCTCCACCCCACTTGGAGGAATTCGCGGCGAAAATTAATGGGCACAAATTCACATAGGGGCTGTAATTCAAAATAGAGGTAAAATAAATTTGGAAGACCCCTAAACCAGGCCTAATGGGCCTATTGGTAAATCAGGCTCTGCTGTAAAATCACTCATTCGTTTAGTTACAGTTGTCAATATCTGTGACCAACGTATTCGAGCTTTTTAGATTCTAGACCAAATTCAGGGCCCTATGGTATTGTGATTCAAAATTGTGGTGAAACAAATTTTGGGCACTCCTAAACCAGACCTCATAAGCCTATTGCTATATCAGCCCCAGGCTGTAAAAAACTCATTTGTTTAGTTACAGTTGTTGTTATCAAAAACCAATGGTCTCGTGTTTTAGATTCTAGTCAAAACTTCGGGGCCCTGCGCCATCACAGGGCCCAACGCGGCTGCTTACCGTTAAACCTGCCACTGTATTAACAGCCTTAGCACTTGGAAAGCTGTTCTGTATATGGAGAATCAAAATTTAGCAGAATTTATTCAATTCTCAAATCTTAGTATCTGGTAATTCTTAAGATGGTTATTTAGTTTGATTTCACTTTTGATTGTTCTCTTTGTATCAACTTTCTTTTCAGATTTTATGAGACTTGTAAAATTTGTAAAGATTTTTATGTTCATTTAATGTTTTATATGTGTATTTTTTATAAGTATTTTTAGCATTTTTATTTTATTCATTATTATTTATTTAATTTATTTTTTGTTTTCAGTTTTATCTTCTGTTGTGGAATTGTGCATTTGTGCCCATGAGTGTTATACAGCTGCTTGTAACATGGATGGAATTTCAAAAATATTACATAATTCCCAATTACTAGTCAACATTTTAGAAGAAGGCAAAAAATTCAATATTATGGTATGTATCAAAAATATTATCAAGTTCAAATATTTGCTTTGATAACAGCATAGTTAATTGAGGCAGTTTATGGGAAAAGGTGTGAGTATTTATTTTTTATAATTTTCACTATGGCAACAATCAACATTTTGAAGTCTTCAAAATGTTGATTATTGCCACTTTTTTTTTTTTTTTTTAATGTTTGGAACCATTTAAATATGTTAAATTAAATTTTGCATTATATTTAAATGCATAAAGTTTTAAGATGTTGAATATGAATTTTCATTGTTGTAATTGCTCTTTCATTTCAGAAATAACTATGACTTTTTGAATAAAATTAGTTTTAGAATAAAAAGATATTTTCTGCTCAGACTTTCAAACGTTTTGTGTTTTTTTTTTATATCTGGGTCATATTTTGTTCACAATGAGTAATACAAATAAATTTTTATTTGCAATCAATGTATTGAATGTTGTTTCATAGTAGGGGAATGTGGGATAAAGTGGTTTGTGGGGCAAAGTGAAATAGCGTGGCAGAGCGAAATGGTGAAATATTTACTCTTCTTGTAGCGCCACCTGTCTAGTAATTTTCAAAAATTGAAACTCATATTGCAATATTTTGTTAAGTCAAAAATTGTTTTTGTCATTATTAAATGATAAATTTCTTGTCATTAAAATTTTAAGTATTAATTGAGACCCACTTATATTTGATAAAGAATTTATTTGTTTAATATTAAACTTACTTATACTTTAAATGCTTTTTACAGTTACTCAAGGGCCTGCATGGTAAAGTGAAATAGTTCATTTCATTCACTTATTCAGTACTTTATCAAATCTCTTACCTTTTCATTTATTGATTATTTAATTTACATTCCTTCATTTAATAATACAGTAAAACCTGTGAAGTTGACCACCCTTATAAGTTGACCGTTTTTTTCAGGCATGGAATAGCCCTCATATGATCATATAAATCAACTCCGTAAATTGCCCACCTGTTTAAGTTGACCACTAAAGTAGTGCAACGTAGGTGGTCAAGTTACACAGGTTTCACTATATCCTTATTTATTCATTTATTCACTTATTTTCTTATTCATTCACTATTTTTTGTATTTATTTACTCATTTATTTGATCAAAAATATCTTTAACAACCAAATAAAAAATATTTCATTCGAAAAAAAAAAAGAAGTGAAAAAATTCCTCCTCTTTTTGAAGGTATGCATTTACTACCTAAAACAATAATAATAACAATGTTTCAATGCAAGTTTTATTATAAAATATATATTGTTCGTTCTTTATATGTATTATATTTTTAGAACAAATTTCCAATTTGTTCCTTTTGAAAAAAGTAAGTTATCTTAACTATTTCACTTTGCCTCACATTCCCCTATATATCTATGTCACTTCCTAGATTCGACTTCTGATTGGACTCGGAAGGTACGGGGAGATGATGTATGTGTTTGATATTTTGAAAGCTCATGATAAGTTCCAACTGCTGTTTGAAGCAAACATCAATAATGTGAGTAAAGCTTTTTCTATCTTTCAATGTATTTTTCTTTAACTTGAAAGCACCTGCTTTTTAGAATCATACATACCATTATGACTACTTAAGTGTGTAGAAGTTTATATCCTTTATTCCACTTTTGTTTTCAGTCTTATTCATGTTTCAGCTTTTCTTTTTCTAAATTGAACAATAGTTTGGGGTTGGTGTAGCCTATGAAGGCACTAGCACCACAAAACTGAACCTAATTAACAAGTCATCCTTCTTAAAGAAAGAGCGACATTTTTTCAAAACAGGGATATCCTATTTGTGTTGATGCAGGGTTGGCTTTTTTTTAATGTAATATGTTTTTGAATGTAATGAATGTTTAAAAGGTTTTTTAAACTGTCATGTGAAAAACCTACTTATAAAAAATGTCAAGAACTAAGTTTATGTGTAAAATTTAGGTTAATAAAAAAACTCATTTATTAATATTTTTATTTAATTCAAAATATGCTGAAAAGACAATAAGTGATCTATTGGTGAATTTAAAGTTGAAATGATGAAATACATTCAATCTCACACAATTTTCGCGCGGCTGGCAAATAGCACACATTCAAAGTACACTGCTTATCAGTAAGGTTCCCATCAATTTTCTGAGGGTATACTCCCATTAAACCAGTGGTTGGACGTAGCGCGCTACAAGTAGCGACGCTACTGTAGTAGCTACATTTTTTAGTAGTTTGTAGTGTAGTGCACAACTCTAAAAAAAAGTAGAGTAGCGAGGAGTTCGCTACAAAAAAAAGTAGTTTGTAGCGATTTCTAAAAACTACTTTTGTATAATGTTTCAAAAAAAAAAAAAGAAAAAGAAAGAAAGAAAAACGCGTTTTCAAACGAATCTGACTGGTGCAAGTCTTAAGAGAGTAAAACTTGCATCAATCAGATTCGTAAGACTGAAAAATACGAACTGACCTCTGACATATTATTTTGACACCGTACGTTCTATCTGTTTGACGACATTAGTTTGTTTGGCATATAAATTTTCACATTTTCCCAATATTCGCCTTGAATAAAGCATGGCTTAGAAAGAAAGAAAAGAATTTTTTCCGTTTCATGCAAACTTTGCCCATTAAGAAAAAAAGCTTTCGGTATCAATGCCATATGCACATGCTGCCGAATCTCAACTTACGCTAGGGATGTGTTTCAAAACTTTTAGGTTGATATTTCGCGTTGTGGAAAAGGGTATCTATGCGAATTTTTATGAACATACCAATTATTTTAAACTCTTGAAAACACCCCTCAAACTGTTTTAGCCCATTGTTCTTAGAAAAAGTTGTGTTATTGAATGAAAATACGATTAGGATGCACAAAAGCAACGGCAGAAAATGAAACAGTTTGTACGTTACGTATAGTATGTAGCAATAATGAAATGCAGCACAACTATAGTACTGTTGTACAGTAGATACAGTAATTTTATTCTACTAAGTACATCAAAACTCTGTGCATTTCTTCATTTGTCAGAATTTTTTTGTTTTCCCCTCAATTTTCAAACTTTAGATGAACAGCACGCTTATGTGAAATTATGTTTCATCAACTTCATATTTAGAATGAAAAAGATGCGGGGCGGCGATTTGTACGTTAACAATCTGATGTTGCGACTAGTACGGTGCGGAGAATTTTGACTTTCAATGATGCTAAAGGGAAATTCCATTCACGAAACTAATATTTAGTACCCCAGAAAGAAGGTGATATAAGCCCTGCGCTTCCGCTAAGAAAACTTTCGTGTTGCGGGTGAGGAATTCGCGTCAGCTGCAAAATTCGTTTCTCGAGTAAAACTTGCTATATAGCCATTTCGCGTTTGTCGAATTGCATTGTATCCCGAGTCCACTGTTGTTAAAAATTGTACATTGAAGTAAAGTAAGCATTTTTAGTAATGTTTTATGTTTCGGATAGTCAGTAGTACCGTTTGGGATATTTTTCCTATTTCTTTATTTTTTTCTTTTTTACTGATTGAGTGTCAATATATTAACATATTAAAAGTCAATTATTAAATGTTGTGAGTTTTTGAGATTATTCGTTAAAATTGAAAAATGCTTTTATTTCATTCTATCAGGGGCGTAAGAAAAGAGATGGCGTCCAGGTCCGCCCTCCCCCCCCCCCCAGCTTGAAGCTCAAAAGCAATTAATTCCTACGAAATCTAACTTCCTTTAAAATTAACTCATATAATGGGAATTAAAGTTTTTCTCTTTTGTTTAAAATACGCTTTTCATTATCTAACTCAATTTTATGTATATGTATGTATATGTAAAATTTAAATGAAATTATGACTGGATTTATCTCAGTTTCAAGTAGCCGAGTTACACTTCTTGAATAAAATATTTACTACCAGGAAAAGATTAAAAATTTGAAGGTTGAATTTCTTCCACTTTTAAACCCTTTCTTGCAGGAAATATTCTTGCAAATTGTAAAACATGTTTGGATTGAGGAATCATTTCAATGAAGGAAAGAAAAAATAAATAATTTATAGTAATATTCCATGTTCAAATGAGCCTATATATCAATCTAAACAATTTTTTGAATTTTTATTATTCAGTCCTCAAATGGTGTGTATGTGGATGTTATTTGTTTATTTATTTTTTAAGAAGTAGCGAAGTAGCGACTACATTTCAAAAGCAGTTTGTAGTTGCTACATTTTGAAAAAGTAGTTGTAGTTAACTACATTTGTGATAAAGTAGTTGTAGTTGTAGTTCGCTACAAAAAAATGTAGTTTTTCCAACCACTGCATTAAACCATTATGCACAATGTGTGTATGGGTCATTCTCCAGAAAATGTAACTTTTGAATGCAAATATTTTTCAATTTTGAAACCTTTTGTTTCCTTTTTTTTTTCATTTTTACATGAAAGTGTTAGCTACTGGAAGTAACCACAAACAATGAAGCAGCTAAGTTCCAATTATTTTACTCGTAAATAAAAAAAAATTGAAAAATGCTTTGTTCACAGAAATAAAAAAAAGATAAAACTTTTTATATTTAAAAATTGAGGCCAATTTAATATCAAAGTTGTAATTTTGCTAATTGTGCAAACAGTAAGCTATTTTAATGATTAGTGGGAATATACAGTAGAGAACCAATTATCCGGGAAGTTCGGGACCATCGCTATCCCGGATATCTGAATTTCCCGGTTTTCTGGATTGCTAAAAAGCGCTATTGGCCGATTGTTTGTAAAATTTAAATTACTATATAATAAATAATTAAGCATATTAAAATAAGAAGAAAACAGTTCAGAAATGCTTATGAATATCGAAATATAAAAAACTATTATTGTGAGAATAATTTAAACACTAAAAAACTTAAGTTATTCATAATACATGAGACCCTCACATTCTGTTTGGAAAAGAAAAAAAAATCCACCACTTTTCGATGTTTTAAAACGAAAGAAAATGAAGGGAAGGGCAAAAAATAAGTTTTTGAACCTAAATCTGCAAATTTCTACTATGTGTATAAAAAAAATTCGCTTTCTATGCGACAATATTCATTTCCTTAGCTATCAATTAGAATAAAACACGAAAATTTCAAACTTACGAATGTACTTTTTAGTTCAAGAAAATATTTCGGAAATTTTGACCCGCATAAAGGATAACCATTTTAAGTTAGTGTTTGCAAACATTTTCTCGAGTTATGCGTGAGTAATATGTTGTTTATTAAGAAATCGTTCATATTCTTTTTGGTATTTCAAAAAAAGAAAAAAAAAAAGCTTAATTTTTCAAAAATTGCCAAAATTGCTTATTTAAAAAAAATAACGGGAAAGTAGGGAAAAAGTTGCCGGTTTTCTGGTTTCCCGGTTTATTGGTTCCCGGATAAAAGGTTCTGCACTGTAATATTAAGCTCTCCTAATTAAAGTACAACTTAATTAGTAATTTCAAATGTATGTTAAAAAATGGTATTTAGTAAATTTGAGGCCTATTATTTCCTTCCATCAGTTATTTTTACCTCAGAAATAACTTTAACATTGATAAGGTCTGTCACGGAGGTGAGGATCTTTCCATTAATATAGGCGTAATAGATACATTTTTCATGGATTTTTGTTTTCTCCATTGCTACAATCTGCACATGTTAAGCATATTAAAACGTGTTCATTTCTTTTTTTTACATTAATTTATATCCCTGAAATTCAAGTACACGGAGGTGAGAAGTCAGAATAATCACAATAAGTTTTTAAAGCAAAATCTATCTTCTTGGTTTTGCGACAAAAATCTCACAACTTCAACTATGGCTGAAAATAAACAATGAGGCTCCCTTGCATCATGGAAAATAAAATGTGATGTCGTTACTGCCACATGTTAATGAGAAATGGCATTTTGTGTTTATGTAATGGAGGTAAGAATTTATTGTGTAACGTGACTCCTTGTCCTATTAAAACGAACTAAAACATAACATTAAAAAATTAAATATACTTAAAACATTAGTATTTGAGACAGTTGTGGAAGGAATAATAATTAAATAAGTATATAATTTTAATTAAACAAGTTATTAAGCAACATAAACAGTCACACTAGGTGTGTGAAATGCCAAGGAGGCGAGAATTCACATGTTGTGAACTAAAAATATACTAAAATAAAAATTATTATGGAAAAATTGTTGCCCGGTTTAAATAGATATATTTTGATGAAAATAAAAATCATTGTTAAATGAATTGTTCCTTAAAGTTTTTACTGCAAAAGGCGTGCGACAGAAAAGTTACACTTTCTGAAGAATGACAATGAATGCAATCATATACATAATATGTCTCAGACATGATTGAGAGCATACAGCATATGTGGAGTATATCCTATGGGAACACCATTGCTGCTGATGCACTCAACATTGTCATTTAGTATTTTAACATAAGATTAAGATCACAAGGTTTAGAGCAAATAAAACTGCCTAAGTAAAAAGAAAACCCCCCAAAAAAGTCTTCCTTCCCTAAATATTCAGCTGCTGAATAATAATTTCCCCCTTATTTGCTTAAGGGGGAAACATTCTTCTTAACTTATATGATGTAAATATGTACGTAATATACAGCTGTTTTTTTAATTAATTTATTTATTTTTAAATTTGTGTCAAAAAGAATCTAGAATTAGCATGCATTAACTATGCCAAAAATGCATGCTAACTTACTTGAGTTTCCAAATATTAAGGGGGTATTCTAGTCTAGAAATTCAAAAAAAAAGATTTTTTTTTCTTTCCATATTTTTAACGTTTAGACCTAAAGAATAAGACTCTAACAAGATTTATGAAAATTTAAATTATTTTCAAAGTATAATTAATTTTGTTAAGATAAATTCTTTTTTCTCAATATATACCTGACAAAAGACCATCAAGCAATGTATATTTACTTTTGCCATGTACTATGTATTTTTCAGTGTTAAATTCAAACTTTAAATATAAAATGGATAAAAAAAGTCAAAGAGGAAGTACTTCGCATCTAGATAGACAAAGATAAAGCCAGCAAACAAGATCAACAGAGTAACAAACACTCTGAGGTATGAGCTTCCAAAGCTTCAAAAGAAAGTAGAACTGCTCTTATGGTTGAAAGATGTGCCAAAAATGTAGCTTTTGGGGTATAGGAAGGAACAATGTATAAGGTAGGGATGGCTGTTCAAAAAAATGTGACTATAGCATACCATTAAACCACTCAGACTGCCCGAAATGCGACTGCAAACTTTAAACTCTTTTTTCTCGAAACTACTTTTTTCAATACAGTTGACAAGATAACTCAAGTCCAACTCACCGTTTGCAATACAACCAGGCCCGCCAAGCCTGATCGGCGCCATCGTGCAAATGTCTTTTGAGCGCCTTTATGCAGTGGCGTCCGGGGAAAATATAGTTAAAACCTGGAATGACGTTTTTTAGACAAATGTGATGTGGAAAAACACATTTGGCATTCAATTTATTTTTAAAAAAATGTGTAAGAATGTGTATTAAATTTTGGATTAAAGTACATGTTTTTACTTCATATCTCGAAGTTATTTCGAGTTCAGTAGCTTCTCTGATATGCTAATGCGTTTAGGAAAAAAAAATATTTTAAATTTCAAAGTTAACGCCACTCTAAATATCTCTCTAATCTCTAATTGATGAATAATTAAACACTTTTATGTCAATAACGAATAAATACCTTTGTGCTGAAAATTCAAAAAATCAGTAATCCAACGTCAGAAAGCACAAATATTGCAAGATATTGCAGACACGTGTTTCGATGTTACAAGGAACACCTTTTTCAATGCAAAGAAATGTGAGCTTCTGGATGAAAAGTCATCCGAGAAAAGTCTTTTTCTCCATCCGAAAGTCATCCGAGAAAAGGACTTTTCTCGGATGACTTTTCATCCAGAAGCTCACATTTCTTCGCATTGAAAAAGGTGTTCCTTGTAACACCGAAACACGTGTCTGCAATATCTTGCAATATTTGTGCTTTCTGACGTTGGATTACTGATTTTTTAACTTTTATGTCAGTTAAAACATGACAACAGGGTACTCATTATATTTCTAAATTGAAGTACAGTACACTCCCGATTATCCGCGAGCAGGTTAACCGCGAGGTAGATTATCCGCAAGTCAATCAACAATCAGGAACATGTATTTTCGCAACAAAAAGCAAATACCAATGGTTTTTTTTTTCCCGAAAAATTGTAAATTTAAACTCGGCTATTTTTGTTTTATTTATTTGGTTATTTATTTATTTTTTGGGAGGGAGGGGGGAACTTTTTTCATTGTGCATACACTTGTTTGTTATTGACGGAAAGTTCCGTTGTGCAAAAATACAAAATATTTTTACTACACTATATATATTTCAACTCTTTGTAAAAAGTATTATGCATTAGTGCAGCCGAGTTTTAGAGGAAGGACAATTTTCAACCTTATTTGTCCCTCATTTGAGTCTTTTTGTGGTTTATCCGCGATTTTTATTATCCACGGCAATTGTGCCCCCCAATTCCGCGGATAATCGGGAGTTTACTGTATAGAAGGTATTCCACCATAAAATCTGAAACTGAAATCCTCTCCGGTAAAACCAATATTTCTAAACTATGGAAGCCATTGAAAAGGCATTGAATATGATGTCTAAAATAAATTCAGTGTCCATAGCTCTTTCAATGCGCAAATAATTAAAGAAAAAAGAGAGAGGGAAGGAGGAGGGAACCGAGTAATAATGGTTAAGTCGCTACTTTTTGGAACTAAAAAGTTAACCAAAATTGATGTCTACAATATACAAATTTTACGCACAAGTAAAATGTATGCAAACAGGCTTACAGTATTTTTCCATGCATAACATTGTTCAAATTACCCCCGAACAATAGTTTGAAATCAAAAAAGGACATATTTCACAAATTACAGTATAACATAATCACCTCAGAACCAAAATGAGGAATAGAATATTTAGTGTGTCTCATATGCTTACTCAGCCTTGTGTACTATAGACTTACTGAAATAGTATTCACAGCTCCACATTAGGAAAAAAATCGCTAATGTGTTCAATAATTAGCATCATGTGATTTCACTGTACAAGATTGCTCTTTTGAACAGTACATTTAGACACAACAAGGCATTAATTTTTACTTTTGGATAGGCAGCGAGAGGATTGCTTGTTTCAATGAGCAGTGTAATTTCACCGCCACAATTGGATATAATCAGAGCATGGTAAACGCACGGTCCGGCAGGTCCATAAACCTGGGCACCACAAATTTAGGGATAACAAAATAGGGTAAATTTCTTCTTCCCTTTTTTGGAAGCTTCCACATGAAAAATGTGGAGATTTTCTTGTGAGAGGAGCACCAAATTTTGCCAGGGCCTGGGTATCACTTTGGCTTAATTAGCCTCTGGATTTATTGAAAAATTCAGTTTTATTATTTTTTTTGAGCAATCACGATTGCTTATTGCTTTTATTTGACTGTTTTTGGCGTGCTATAATTTTTCCCACCGGCGCGGCACCACCCTCTGCCAGCACCACCCGTCACGGCGGCCGGCCTCACGATGCTGCTCCTCTAGCGAAAACCGTCTCCAGGTTGCGTCCATATCCTACACACACACGCATACATACACGCACCAACACACATGCACACACAAACACATACACAAACACCACCATACACACACATACCCCTACACACATACACAAACACACACACATGCATACAGACACCTACACATACACACAACTGCCCACACATTCATGCCTGCACACAGACACAAACACATATGCTTACACACATACACATACCCCCCCCCCCCACACACACATACAAACACACACTCGTGATTGCGAAAAACATAATTTGAATTCAAGATGACAAAATTCAACTTAATTTTTTCATTTTTTTTTTTTGGGTTCGAGAGATTCTCCTTATTTTTTGGAGCATTTTTGATTGGTAGAGCTCAGCGCTTTTTTTACTCTGGCGCCGTTGTGCGCCGCATGACCTCGCACATAGGAACGGCAGGGCTCTGAACACAACACACCAATGTAGGGGTTTCTGTATTTTTGTTTCTTTTACTACTTTTTAAAAATTACCCAAAGTTAAAAAAATTAGCCAAAAATGATTTTTTTTCCAAATCAGCTACATCCAGATAATTCTACATCTTTGTTAATGAGAATCAATTTTAATTTGATGTTTCGGATCACCAGGAGGAGGATTGGGATATTGTCAACCAGTAGACACCTTTTTTTTTACGGGTCCCCAGTTTGCCAGCCTCTACTGATTTCAATTTTGAATTTATTTTCCCACTATTGTCATTTTTATACTTCTCAAGTATCAATAAAAAATTTATAATAAAAATGGTAGCAGTTTTTTTTTATTACGGACGTAAAATCGAGCCTCTAGACTAGGATACCCCCTTAAGAGAAAAAACACAAAATTTTGGTGTATATGTTTATTAATTAAAAGGTTTGCTAATTACACATACTATAACTAAATTTCATCATAATGTATGATAACTGTTCCTAGTTCATACTTCACATGTTTCTTCACCAAGCTCTCATTCATCCCAAAATAAATTTGGGTGAATGAGAGCTTGCCCAATGAAGGAGAGCCACAGCCCAAGTGCTGAGCGTGGGGAGCTTTTGACAGTTTAATCCAGACAGTTAATAGCCTTGTCACCTTCAAAAACCCAAACCTGTGTAGGTGAAAAATTAATAATGCCTCCCTCTGCCTTTGTTTTCCACTTGCTTCAATTCAATCAAATATGATTTAAATTTTTACAAATGTTTTGAAGGAATTTGCTAGCTCTTAAAGCAATCTAATTTAGTAAAAATGCTGTTATGAAGGGAAATTTACTGTTCTTTTCTCTTCAAACAGGCATCCAGTTTGCGCTTGGCCTTGCAAGATTACCTCAAGCGTTGTTCCCCCTCCAATTCCGACAGTTTCTCCTACACTTTGGCAAAGAGGTTTGGTATGCACAGAGAGAAAGCCGAGTCGCTTGAGATGTCTGTGCAGAAAATTCTATCTCGATTGTGCAAGAGAAATACAGGTGAGTTACTGCTAGTGTTCCATGTTATCAGGAATAATTTGTATAACATATTTTCAACTTATTAGCATAATCAAGTACACCTTTTATTTGCCAATGTATTTTTCATACTAAAAGTTATGTTACAAAAAATTGGAAGACAATAACTTTTTTTGCAAATATTGAATGTTAATTCATTGGCGTTAGTACAGAAGCTAAAGAGTCGGGAGTCAAAGGCTTAAAATTCCTAGAGTCAGTGTCATGGTCAATCATTTTCCCTCCAAGTCTGCCACTCTGCCAGTGCTTACAGAGTTGGAGTCCAACTGATTTTGGGGTAAAGGTGTTGGAGTCTCATTTTTGCTCCAACTCTGCAGCCCTTGTTATACATAAGTAAATAAAGCTGCGAGAAAGATAGCAGAATATGTAGATCTTATGTAAAAACTAGGAGGTAGGGAGCAATCGTCTCTTAAGACATTAATTTCTAAGTTTGTTAAGGGACAAAAGCAAACAAAAAAAATTGGAAATAAGAGCTCAAATTTATTATGTGCACAAAATCCTTGGTTCTCTTAATTTATTAATTGTCTCATTTTAATTATGGCTTTCTTTTTAGACATTGATTTGAGAAAAGAACTAGAAGATGCTGAACAAAATTTGTCCGATGCTGCAATAAGTTACTGCAAGGTAAAAAAAAAAAAATTGTTGCCAAACAATGTTTTATTTCAAATATTTGCATGCTTTGCATTGTTAATCAAAATGTAATGCTTATTATGCTGTGGTCATTATTTCAGATTTAAAATTGTTATTGATGTAATTGTTCAGAAATAAATAGTGAAACCCACTTGAAAAGTTTCTGTTTCAGAAGTTTTCTACAAAATAAATTTTTTCTTCAGTCCTAAATTTGTTCCTATTTCTATGATAATTTTGGCTTTTTAGAAGTTCAGTTTTTAGATTTTCTCATTTAAGTTTGAGCCTTGTATAAATAAAAAATTCTGCAGCTCGTATTGTTTTTTGTGCAATTTTAACAGTGCTGTTATGTTTAACTTGTTTCATAAAGGTAAACATTTTTGTATATGTTAGGTGTGCTATTCTTTTTAAAATATAAATATGCTTTTTGGAATCATTATTTATGTGCATTAAATGTTTTTTAATCAAATGCTAATGTTAGTAAATTTTTAAAAAAATCTGGTTAAACTTAAAATTATTAATTTTGAATTTTATCTATTTCCCTTATGAGAAAGAGTCCTGATTAAGAAGTTTTTTTTTCCTCCTGTTGCTCTGGAAAACATCTTGAGTATTTTTTTTTTTTTTTCCTTTTTTTTTGGCCATAAATACAGCTGGTTCTTTATTCAAACACTTTCAAAAACCACAAATACTTGTCCTTAAACTGAATTTTCTAAAACTACAATAAAGGGTTTCGGGAATAAAGTCGTCTTTAAATTGAGAAACTTGTGAAATAAAGCATCATTAAACAGAGAACCAACTGTATATTTACTGGCAGAAAGTCATCTAATTATTCTTGAAGCTCACAACTTATTCATCATAGGTAGAAAGGTTCCTTGTTATCCAAAAATGCATGTATGCAACAATTTTGTAACTCTATGCTTTCAAAATGTTATTTTTACCATTTAATCTAACGTACTCAAGATTTTTTACCTTAAAAAAAAATTGTTGCAAAAAATTTTGGTTCATACATCATTATTTTGTAAATGGTCTTTTGAACGACTTATCTACAATACTCCACTGTGTACATTACACATGTAAAATAGTTGGTCTTATGTTTAGCTGATGCTAAAAAATTTAAAAGCATTTACTGGCTGGGCTTCTAAATTCTTCATATAATAGCTAAAAAATGATTTTACCCTTAAAATACTTCTATGATTTGTACCGTTTCCATTTCAGGCAGACTGCTTCAACCAAGCCCAACATTGTGCACGACTTGCAAAGTTGGTTGCACTGCAAATCTATTTCCTTGCCAGTGGCATCTGGATAATAGGCCTGGATGATACTTCTGTCTGCCGATTTATCACAGATCATGATGATTTCTCCCAAGTAAGTAGTGTAGCGGCATTTTAAGGTTTTCTTTGATGTGTCGATCAAAGAAAATGTTGAAATTAGCTTTGCTGTAAAATTAGCCCAGTTACTTTTATGTCTTTACAGTTATTATTAATGGAAATACCATTGTAAACTCAGGGGTATCCGCCTGGGGGGGGGGGTTATGGCGTAGACTGACTGTGCCATTGACATTTTTAGGGGTGTTATTTAGAGAAGTATTTTTCTCTTTTTTTTTTTGGAGGGGGGTAGGAGCCCTTGCTCTTAGGGGGAGTGGGCACCCCTAGTTAGTAAACTCATTAAACATCTCTGGTGTTTTACTTTTTTGAACATAGTTCTAGATCTTTTATAGTCCTACTGCTACTGGGATTTTAAGTATTCTTGATGTTAAGAATATGCTCGTGTATTTTTAAATATTCTTGATTTTAGGATGTGGTTCTGGGTCTTACAGTGTGGTTTTCCAAACATACTTCTGTCCCCTTGAATGTTTTTTCTTTAATTTAAATTTTTTATTGAAAACTGCATTTATTTTAAATCATGCCTGTTTAAATAACTAATATTATTATTTTTCTTTTTGCTTCATTCCTAAGAATTAAAATTTTCTCTTTCTAAAAGTTTAATAAACTCTAAAATGTGGATAAAAAAATTTTCAGACATTATTTCATTCTAATTTTAGTGCTTGTTTACATGCATTGAAAAAATTGAAAACGTCAACATTGATGTTCTCCATTTATACCATTCTACTAAAACTAGAATTTATACTTTATAATGGTTACATTGTTTCTTAAATTTTGTACTATTAACGTAGAGTCTGTAAAATAATAAAGTAGACAATTTTTAAAAATCAGTATTTGGATGGACGTTGTGAAAATTACAAAAAAATAGTGAAACAAAACTTATATGGTGGGAACACAAAATGCTGAAAGTCAAATATGATACTGCTTTTTTTTTCTGCCACCCAAGAATTGTGATCCTTTCTCCTGTATCCCCTAAGATTCTCCCCTCCATAATTTTTCCCATTAGCCACTAGACAATTACTTTATGCTCCTGCCTTTTGACTTGGCACTTACGTTGTAGTTAGAATTTTTATATTAGACTTGAGTATTATGTTGCTCACTTGTTGGCTCTTATCACATAAGCCCATTGATATAAGTGCCAGACTGCAGCAGTACTTGCTTTTTTTATTTTATAAAAATATATCCTTTGTTCTTGTTCTTTTTTTTGTTTCAGTCCTTAATAGTTGCAGAAGAATATGGAAAAGATAATTCTTGGGAGCAAGCTTTACTGAATAATTTCATTATTAGAGGTGATAGGGAGTATTTACGAGCTTTCCAAGCACACATGGATCTCAAATCTTCTACAATCAGGAATGTCGCTAAAAAGTAAGGATGTTGTTTTGATAGTGATCTCAGTGCTTAATTAAAATGAAAGAAAAAAAACCTACAGAATGGCCCAAAAGCAAACCTTAGGCCTACCGTCCCTCTTCCCCTTTGTTTTCTTTGACAGGAGAAAATTTGGTTTTATTATTATTATTTTTAATTAATTTATTTATTTATTTATTTTTTCATTGTTGTACATGTTTGCAATGTTGCTTGCCATGCTCTTCGCCGGTAAAACATCTGCAAGAACATAGTGGATAATGCAGTCGTGTTACTACATGGATTGGGTTCATACCAATGTTTATAACTATTAAGAGTTCAAAGTAACTCTAAAAATGGATATTCAGCCATAACTAGCATAATACAGTAGCCCCTGTTACATCGTGCCTCGATAATGGCTCATTTGGATATCTCATGCTTTTTCTTTGTCTCCCGAAAAATATATTTTTTTAAATGTTGCTTTATGTTTGACATCAAAGAGAAACCTATATATTTCTCAGAAAAGGTATTTACTGTATTTTTTTTCAACTAATTAAAAAAAAACTGATATGTTTTCAATCCATCTAAATTTGTTTGCAGTTTAAGCTACAACTTTCGATTTGTATTCCAACATGAAACAACAAAAATATTTTTTCTTTAGAAGAACAATTGGAGAGCTAGTTTTCTCTTGTTTAAATTGTGAAAATCCTCCGAATATGATTTTGTAAGTGCATAAGTCATTAATATATGTACGATAACTAAATCATTACTTTTTATGACCTCGGTTACATCGAGCTTTTTTTTATCTGTTGCTAAGCACACTACGTAGTCTGTGCAATAACTACGCGAACTGAGGTCATAAAAAATTTAGTTTGCAAAATTAAGTCCACATAGATTGTATCCCCTTCAAAGTACTGTACATTTGTTGCTATGCACTTATGGGCAATTCCATGCAAAAGTGGACATGAGGGTTGAAATTTAAAAATTGTTTTATTGCTACAAGTAATACATCAAATTAAAGCTAATAACATGAGGTTTATGAAATTATAAAGTAAGTTTTCATAGAAGTAACTTTTTTTTTCATTATTTTTTTTATCCTAAAATTAACGTAATATAAAAAACTTGTATTTAGGAAAAACATAGTATTTTCATTGGCCAAGGATTAGTATTTAAAATAGGAGAATTTTATATGTTTGTGTGTATATTACTATTTGTAATATTTGTTGATTCTGTGTAATACTTAATTTTTCATAACAAAATATTTAACAGCGTTTTTAGTATAAATAAAGTTATAAGGTCTCGCTATCACACCCGTCACAAAAAAGATTCTTAAATTACCACAGCAAATGTATTCTTCCATGGAAAAGCATGAAACTTTCCAAAGCTTTAATGTTTGCAGGTCTGAATAGGAGTACAATGTTTAAATTTGATCAAATATTTATTATCTGGGAAATTTTGGTGTGACAGGTGTAACAAACGTTTGTGACGGGCTTGGCAAAATCATTGGGACAGATGTAACAGCATTTAAAATAGCTTTTAAAAACTTTTTAAACGAAATAAAAGATTAAACTATTTTATTTAACAAATTAGCATTGTAGTTTTAAAAAAATATCTAAAAACATGACAGATTTGAATTATTTTTACTTCAATAATCTTTTGGTTAAGGGAGTTACTTTCATTTAATTCTTAAAACGTTTCAAACGAATAAAATAGCTTTAAAGGAAGTAAATAATCAGTTGCACATTCCCATAACTACTTTGCTGTTTGAAAATGCATCAGCCAAATTTTTTTTCACGCGATAAAAAGTAATATCGGAGGCACTGGAATTATACAACAGGTAAACTTTGCTTAAAATTATGGCACAGGTTCTCAGGATGCAATATAAAGTCTCATTAACCATTACCAGATTTACAAGTTGTGCAGGGTTAAAAGATAATACAATTTGCTCCCTTATGGAAGTAAGTTATTGCATCATGACAAATATGCTCCATGGGATGCTTTAAAATGCTAGTATAATTGATCTGAAAATGGGACTGTCTTAGCTATGAAAAGTGAAAAAAATGTTCTGATTGCTGTAGAGCTCAATCAAAAATGATGTATAACACTCAAACCGAGTGCTTTTTTCTAAGAGGGGATTTTCAACTCACATGAGATTAGAATATTTTCACCATTTTGTATAGAACGTGCACTGTGTAGTCATATTTGTGGAGGGCTAAATGCAGTCAACATTGTCAAAATGAGTAAAGTCAAATCAAACTGCTTTTCATTTAATTGTGCTGTGAATATGACAAGAATTGATCTATATATTGAAGCTAACACTGTAGTCTGAGTGAATATCGTTTGCAAGTTAGAATTAATGAAGAATTGAAAATAAGTTTTTTCAGAGCATCATACACTATTCCCAACCTTTATATAACTCCAGTTTTTTGATAAATAATACATCTGTAACAGTAGCTATACAAAACAAAATTTAAAATTTAATCATTAACAGAATCTGAAAGTACTGAGGCATAAGTAAAAAGCCCCTTCCCCCCCCCCCTAGATTTAAAAAATTAATAAATAAAAGTTAGCTGTATAAAGAGCTATATGCTTATATAATTTAGTTTTTGTTACTTTAGCACTTCATACAAAATTTATCTTTTTAATAGCCAATTAATTTACCTTCTGTAATCTAGATTGAGTAAGATTAAAATGGATTCATTTAAGTTCAATAGTACTTTTTATGCCAAATAACTGCTGTATATTTATACAGGGTGTCCGAAACGTCCTTGACACATTTAAAAAATTCATAGAAAACCAACAAATTGTCATATGAATGTACGGTTTGCACCATAATACTTCACAGGTTCAAGAATTTTTATGACATTGAAAAAAAAATGAAAAGGGAGAAAAAAGAAGAAAAAAAGGCATTTCGTAGCCAGGATGTCAGTATATGCTATGCTTGTAATTCTTTGTTTAGTAATTTTCATTCCTTTTTGCATTTTCCCTTGTCAACAAAAACAATTTTAAAGTTACTTTTAAATGTAAAGTATTTTTTTTTACGATGTCATAAAAAATTCTTGACCAAAACTTTTCATATATCCTGTATTTTAAAGTACTGCATGAGCAAATTAAAAAAAAAGGGGGGGGGGGGGGCTCTTCAACAAGTTTCAAATAACTCATCAACCATAAAAAAAAAATAATGAATTGAACATAATATTAAGGCGTGATCTCTAAAAGTTTCATAAAAATCTGAATGATCGGGTTAAACTGTTGGGGGTTGATACAGAATGAGTATCATTAAAAATCATCTTCTGCGGGAACTATGATCTGATGATTGCTTTGGTACAAGCAGAAAGTTTTCTATTGGTTTAAAGCGATAAAAACAATCTACAACAATGGAGATAACATATTTTCTGGCTATTGCGATGAGCATAAATTCAGCATTAGTTTATTTCAAAAGTTTTGGCACATTATGCTTATGGTCTTATTCAACAGACAATTTGACTCTTAAGTCAGACAACCAAACCACAGATTGTAGTCTTCTTACTGGTTGAAGAAGGCTTTGATTGATGGTTTGGCTGTCTACTATGCCTTAGGTTTTACCACAGAAAGGGTCCACAAAACAGACCCCTCATATGGTTGGATCTAGAGGTTGTCCGTCTGACTGAGGGTCAAATTATCTGGTGAATAGGATCATCAGTTGTAACAATTGCAATTCCATATCCCCAGATTTCAGCTATTACCGAACAAGAATGAGAGCCTTATCAAGAACATGAAGCATCTACTTAGCTTGTGTCTGGACACAAAGACAAAATTTATCCTGGCCAAGGACTTGGGTTTCAAAGACATCATCACTGAGCTTAAAATGAAAGAAGGGTCGTATGTAAGGGACCTCTTTCCTGAAGATGAGCTATGAAGTTTGACTTGTACAGTAATTTATAAAAATTGTATAAATCTGTGTATATTTTAAAGAATAAATTATATTTTTTTAATTATGTTTTAGTTCAGAAAAGTGTAATATCCTGGCACAAACATTCATCTTTTCAATTCAGGTTATTTATTTACTCTTGATGTTAAACATACTTCTGACTTGCAAAATATTTACAATAAATGATAAATTCATCATCTAATTAACTGTAAATATTTTACCTAAATCACAAAATCGTTAAGGGTTCCTAGAGTACAAGAAATTTGAAAATGCAATGTAACTAGTGTCTTATCTACTTTTATGAAGTAAACTGAAATTTACTTAAGCTGTTGTGTTTTACAGCCTGGTTGTGACACTATCACATCCTTTATAGAGGATTTTGATAAATTTATTGAAAATCAACATTTACAGCATCAAATACAGCTTTCACTTTCTACAAACTGATAAGCTGAAGACAAAATCAAAGACAATCAAATTCATCTCCATAATCGATTATTGAATAATCCTCCACTCCATCTCTTCCTAAATTGAGAGCAGCCTTTTTAGAAGATTTCTTTTTTCCCGCTTTTGCCTGAAGAACCAAAAAAAAAAATTTTTTTTTAACAATAGCTAATAGGAGACATAGTCTTGTTTTGTGATTAGTATTTTGCTACTGAGTCTTTTTAAAATAAATATCGTTTACAAAATGTTACATCTTCACATCATTCTTGACAAATTTAAACATGATTTACAAAGTTGTATACTCTAATAATTTCATTCTTACATAACCTACATTGCCTGTCCCTAAATAAATAACATATACTATCAAATTCTCTTTTAATGAGTGCACGGGACCGCAATATTTGCTCATTATGACCGAGTGCTCATAAAAATCGGGTTCGAGAAGAATTCAAAAACTCATACACACTTGCTTATTGGATAAAATTTCTTCACACTTGCTTATTATTTTAAATATTATTTCTGGTTAATTTGCTTTGAATTGCCTTACTGTCTGATAGTATCTTTAATGTGCACCCGAAAAAATCGGCAATTGCACCTCTGACTTCAAAGAAAACAAGGTTAAAGTTTTTCTGCACATCAAAAGCCATCGACTATATTGAAGGTGGTTCAGCTCCAAATTCTTCACATTTGTCATTATCATCGGCACATTCATTATTTATTTTTTTCATCTGCATTTGCTTGAATTTGAGCTACAATATCTAAGTATGCCTCAGAAGTGATATCAACAAATATTTAATTTTCAAATGCTGCTTTACTCAACAAATTAAACAAAAAGACAGTCATACTTTTTTCTCAAGATTTATGACTCATCCGTAATTTTCGGTTGACTTCAGAGTATCAAAGGAATTTTTCTAAGAAAGGAAAAGCTGAGCTGAAAGTCGTATGAATAGAAATTTTATTAAAAAAAACCCAAATATAGTTTGCTTATAGCAGAATTTGCATTTGCTCGTTGAGTTATGCTCTCATAAACTTAACATTGTACCAAATCTTTCTGATTTTCTTGCTAAATCTGGGCTCTAATATAAGAGAGTTTGACTGTACTAGCATTAAAATTATAAACGAATGAATTGTGCCCTCTCAAAAAAAAAAAAAGATCAAATAGAATTTCTGTACAATTCAGCAACAGTTTTGCAACTTAACAGAATTATTAACTTTAGTAATTATAAACTACTCATATTAATTGTTTTGGAACTGTAAGAGGATACTCGATAAACAAGGTGAAACCTCGTCAAGTAATATTGCTGAAATTTGCAGCCCAATAAGTTTTTTTTTTAATGTGCACACCATTGCAAACATTTATTTATTGAACTGGATATTAATGTATGCATACCGACCGACAATTTACAAATAACATTTTTGTACAAAATAAAAGAATAATAGCACATGTTTACCATTCTGATAAACAAAATATTAATTAGGTTAATTAAAAACGAGATCTCTCATTAATAACAGCCCAAAATGAATCCCAAAAATACTGTATGCTATGGGAAAAGAACAGGGAATGTATTAAAAATTGAGAAGTCAGTCAACAGACTGGTGTTGGCATGTTTAAACACAATAACAAATTCATGTACATGGCAATATGAGAAAAGGAAAACTTTCCTAAACTAAAACCAAATATGAACTATTGCATTTTGTTGGACAGTTTATATTATCGTACTTCACCATTATTAAGATAAAAAACTTACCTTTAGAACTTTTTGTTTTTCAAAGGCTAAGGCATTTAATGTACTTGTAAATTTCTTTATATCATCATGATTAACTGCAACATAAAAAAAAAAGCTTTTAATGAGGCAGAAAAATAAAAGACATAATTTTTCTCTTTTTTTTCAGTTATATTTATACTTGTTTGGGTGAACATCAACCTGTTTGGTGACCAACATTTGTTGTTCACCAAACTTACCCACCCCCCCTAAAAATTGCAAAGACCCCCTAAAAAGCCCCCCCCCCAGGTGGGCACCCCTGCAGAAACCACAGCAGAATTATAAATTATAGGGGTAAAACTGATTTAGATCCCAAAACCCTAAAAAGTGCAACATAGAATTTAACAAAACAGATACATAGGGTGAATTCCAGGAAAAAAGCGACATGACACTTGAATTTTAAAACATAATATTCTGTCACTTGCCATATTCCATTCTCTTCAGAAATAAATGAACTTATTGAATCTTTACCTGTTTTTCCCAAATAGTTTGATGCTTTCCAGAAAATCAAGGGAAAACTCAAATTTTCTCTTTGTATTTTTACAGAACAAAAAATCTCTTTTGTTACATGCTGTAATTTCAATAATCTTGTTATCAGCATATATTATTTGGGTTAACTTTTATCTCTTGAATGTCTAGTTGAAACTTTTTGATAACTAATTTAAATTGTTTTTTTAAAACCCTGAAATAGGTCCATTACTAAGGTGACAATTTGATGTCCCTCCGTTACCAAAATACTACATCTCAGTTAGTCCACCAAGAACCTATTGGGTATAGAAACTAATGTTTTTTATGCAAAGCAGAATTATGCCCCGCTTCAAGGAGGCATAGTTATAATTTTAATGGATATTTAATTTGTATGATTTTTAATGGTAACAGAAGGACAAAAAAATAAGGTATTGAAAGGACATTTTACTATAAGCTGATACAGGGCGAAATTTTAGAATGCTAGTATGAAAACAAACTATTGTTTAAAGTTAGTAGTCACATTTAAAACATATATAAGTAATATTTGTACAAAAATTATGTGTGCATTCATTTAAAAAATAAACTTTTATTTAGTTTTTTAAAAAATGTTTCGTGATTTTATTTTTTCTATTGCATGTGATGAAAATCATGAAAACTACACGTAAAAACTCCTAAGCATGCGAAAATCATTTTGGTATGACATGTTTGTGATATGAGAAGACAATTCAAGCAGAAATATATGCTTAAAAACTTGAAATTTATATTCGAACTATACTGTGTTGAAACTGCTTTCGGATTTGTTGCCACAAGTCACAGGAAAGGACTGTTGAGAGCATTGATTTAACCCGTTAAACGCACTGTGAAGAGATCAGTAAATTCATAGATCAACGTTCAGAAAGATGGAGAAAAAAGGAACCAAAAAGATCCATTCTCATCCTGACACCAAAAATATGCACCATTTGAAACCTGTAACAAGTTATGTTTTTGAATATAGGAAGTACTTCAACAAATCGAATGAGATATCACTTCAAAGTCAACAGACTCTCAGTTATAAAAAATGTTAAAAATGAAGACTCTGCTGAATCTTCATGATTCGGTGAAAAACACCGAATCATAAGAATATGCCAAAGGATTCATCAACGTTTGGACAAGTTTTCCAAGTTGGATGGAAAGGAAGGAAATTAACAAAAAGCAATGTTGGATAGGTACTTCATATAGAAGACGAAGGAATAGATATAACTTGTTTGAGAATGCATAATAATGTGGGAATGATCTTTGTGTTTGCTGAGAAAGACAATAAATGTTCTATGGATTATGATAAAATTATTGTATATTTAAAGAATTCAGAATTGCAATAGATGGCTCAGGCATTAGACATCATTGTTTCAGACAGCTGGATTAGCTGAATAAATGTTTGTCAGTTGAAATTTTCCAAGTTTAATTGTTTTGGACTTCTTGTCCTTTCGTTGATGTCCTTCTGTTACCCTTAACAAATACATAATTTATGAGCTTAAAATAATTACTTTTTGAAAACTAAAGGTGGAATTGTAATTACTGAACACTCCTGTATGAGCTCTAATTTTTGTAGAATTTTCCCTTTTATAGTTTAGCGGAACTTTTGGGGAGAACATGATAATGTAAAAATCATGTCACAAAAATGTCCTTCGTTACCGTTTTTAAAATTTTATTTTTTTAAAAAGTTACTAAGAAAAATTCTCAGCTTTGGTTCTTTTAGCATCTTACTATGATGTGATAAAAGTCTATGCATCAGTTTTATAAAATATATGTATTTTAATATGCTTACAGACAGAAATGCATCGATTTTTTTGTAAAACTGTCTTTCCGTTACCGCTGGAATTTGCCATAGTCTGAAGAAAGAAAACTTACTCCCCTTCTTCCAAAATTGCAGTCTTAAGTCGTTTTTCATGCTGTGCAACTTAGAAAGAAAAAATTGCACAATTTTTTAATGAAAAATAAGCAAGCTGAATGGCCACTCGAGAAGAATGGCTCATTCATGTCAAATCAACCAAAAAAAAAAAAAAAACTTTATAGGAATCATGCAATTCTCTTTAATATACACTATTATGCATCTCTTTTACCCCCCCCTAAAATATGAGTTATAACATTTTTAAAAGCTTGTTTATTTAGGCAAAAGCCATTTGAAGAAAAAAGTTCCCAAAGCAAAAATCAAACATATTGGCTTACCATTTAGACATAAATCCCTAAATAATTCTTCAAGGAACGTAACAAAATGTGGAGAATTCTGAAAGAAAAAATTAATTTTGTATTAAAAAACCTGAACTTAAATCAATCAGCATTTATTCAATGCATAAATTCCCAGACACGAGCACTAGCAATTTACAATCCTTATCAGATGCTTGAAATATTTCAATTATGTATTATATACATATTTTATTTTTTAATACTGTTGATTGCATCAAAATAGAACTTAACAGTAATTGAAATTCAACTTAGGAATGAAATACAGTGCATTTTTAAAGTGCATAGCCTAGGTATATCTGAACTACATGCCACATTAGCACTATTCAAACATTGCAAAATGATTTAAAATCAACTTAAACTAGTTCACAATAATTTTACTAGTTTAAGTGAGATTAGATGATATGCATGTTCTACTGCCGTGGTTAGGTAAAGGGCAATAACTGCAAATTTTTCACTTTTGATTTGAATTTTTGTCAGCTTTATTCCACAAACTTGCTTATTTGGTTTACCCTTAAAAAAGCACCTAATTCAAAATTTCCCTATTGTTGGTATGGAATCCAAAATACGCTTCTTAAAATATCTCAAAAACTCATATCTGCAGTTACTGCCGTTTACCTGCCCATAGGAGTACAGGAGGGGACACGGCTTATCTTGCAGCATTGTCACAACTGAAGTAACAGTGAGGCAGAGGCAATCATATTGGTTAGATCATAAAAAGAAAGAGTTTAATAACGTGGGTTAATTTTTTCCCCTCCCACTCTTCTTGCTTAAGTTGATAGCACAGTGAAATTCTTTTCCCACCTCTAATTAGTGGACTTTTTTGTGAGTCCTAGTCATCCATAGGTCGTTCGATATACTCTGAATAACAGTAACTACTTATAACGAACAGCTATCTGAACAAATAAATATTTCTTTTTGAATGCATTGACAATTGTTTTTATTTAATAAGCTAACCATGTACAAAGTGGTTTTACAAATTCTACTTGTCATCCTCACATTCTGATTAGCAATTCTGCCCATACCTCATTTAATTTGTCACCCTGCTCAAATCGGTTTTGAGCTGATTGTCTTTGCATTGCAGCAGTTATTTGGTAAAAGTAGCCCTGTGTTGCTTTTATAGAACCGAGTCGATTCAGTTTAGTGCATAAGTAAAAGTTGAAATGGCATCTGAAAGGATTGACATTAAAAGATGCGATTAATATTCTTGAAGATGATGAAAAAGAAAAGCTCATAATGCATTGTCTGTCTAAAATTTGGAAAAAAGGATGGACAAAATCAGGAAAATTACGAGTTTTATTCCTAGAATCACAATTGAACAATTGGCTCTTTCAAAGGATAAGCAGAAGGAGTACCTGTGAATGAAAATGATGCTTGAAAACATAGTAATTTCTCAAAACACCAGCAGTAAAAAGTTTTTTTTTTTTTTTTTGGAAAAAAGACTCGGAGAGATGCATGCAACAATTTCAGTTCGGAAATAAATTTTCAATGAAAAAAAGTAGGCAAAATCTGTTTATATGAATATCTCAGTTATTTAAATTAGTTTCTACCTAATGTGCAATAGGATGAGCCGAAAAACTTTTTTTTTCGATGATGGGTAGTGCGGGAAAGGCGCCATTGGTGGAGCAAAGTGCACATAAAAAATTTGAATTTTTTCTGACAATTCCTTGATCTGCTTCAACTGGGTAAAAGTTTCAAAACAATGCTGTTTTTTCATGTTTTTAGCCAAAATTAGTAAAAATAGTGTGTTTTTATTTTTGATGATGAGTTGCGCGTAAAAGGTACCATTGGAGGCACTAAACTCCCATAAAAATCTTGGGTTGTGTGGTATAGCACTTTCCTTTGCTACAAATGAGTAGAAGTTTTGTCAACTTTCAGTTTTTTTTTTTGACGTTTTTAATAAAAATTCTAAAATAGTAGAAATTTTGTTTTTGCCATATTTCTCTGCCATAATTCTATGGTTTTATCACATGTGATGCATTTTTATATGCATGGTGTTATAAATTAACTACTTATTGCGTATAAAGTTTTAAATTTAAAATATGGTATTAGAAAACTTAGTGCAGCTCTCTGTTTGATTAGCATTCAAAACCAATGAGAGTAATGCAGAATTCGTCCTTAATCACTGGTAAATATTTTTAAATAGGAACAAAGTTATTATCTCTTAACTAAAAACAGTTGCGTGAAACGGCACTCCCATAAGAACATGAAAAAAAAAAATGGTGTCATTGCAGGTGTTTAAAATAAGAAGGAAATAAAAATGGAACTGCATCATTTGGTCTACATTTTTCATACAAACGAACTCCCAGTCTGACACCTGAGAAATAAGATAGCGAAAGTACTGAACCTAAAAACTTTCTGGACCAATGACCAATCGAACCCAAGCTGGTGGTATGCGAAAACCTAATTGTGCGATCATTCTAGCTTACCTCTGTCATTTATTTCTACATTGGCAAAAGAGGAAAATACTGAAAATTTGAGCACAGACAAAAAACACGTGATTGATAGCTGTGCAACTTTTTCAACTGCCCTGAGCTCTCCAGAGTTACAAGACAGCCAACCAGAGCCTATTACGTAGACTAAGTGGCTCACAGCTGCCTACAGAACTCTTTGCTTGCACTTAAGTAAGCCACAGCTACCATCGATGTCTTGCACTGTTTGTAATATGAATTGATTTGCCCATATGATTTGCCTAAAGAAACTACCAGGGTACGCAAAGGAGATTTACAAAAGTAAATAGGCCTTCCTAAGAATTCACAACAATACTACTACAGCAATGGAAACTGACGAAAACCAAGGTATGAAAACATTGTGACGAATATTAATTGAATAAATAGATAGCAATTAAAAGAAGAAACAAGGATCAAGAAATTTGAGTGTTTAAGGTTTAAGGTTCCAAAATTAAAATTCAGGTTAACTGAATATGACGATATGCTCGGTTTGGTTCTCAACCAATGTCAGCCAACCTCAAATCACGAAATGTCTTTCGTCACAAGAAACAGGAATAAATATAGCATCCGAAACAATTTTGGAAATTTAAGTCCTATGCCAGCTGTGTGTAGTAGTAAAAAGAAATACTACTTAAATAGCATGAAATTTGCGGAAGGAAACGCAGCAAAAGATGCTTTCATTGTAGCAATACTGTAACAGAAGTAAAAGCGCTAAAATGCAGAAATTCAACTTGAAAAAAGTTTTTATTACCTAAAACAATGAAGATAAAGACTCTGTTGAAAGTACAAGCAGAAATTCTCTGTACACCCACACCATTTTCTGTTCTTTGTTGAGTTATGTGCTGTTTAACCTTAACAGAGTTAAAGCAGATGCAAAAATTTTTCAAAGAGAAGATTTTATACGCAATAAGTAGTCAATTTATGACACATTACGCATCTAAAAATGCATTACATGTGATAAAAATATAGAATTATGGCAGAGAAAGATGGCGAAAACAAAATTTCTACTATTTTAGAATTTTTATTAAAAACGTCAAAAAAAACTGAAAGTTGACAAAACTTCTACTCATTTGTAGCAAAGGAAAGTGCTATACCACACAACCCAAGATTTTTATGGGAGTTTAGTGCCTCCAATGGTACCTTTTCCGCGCAACTCATCATCGAAAATAAAAACATACTATTTTTACTAATTTTGGCTAAAAACATGAAAAAACAGCATTGTTTCGAAACTTCAACCCAGTTGAGGCAGATCAAGGAGTTGTCAGAAGAAATTCAATTTTTTTATGAGCACTTTGCTCCACCAATGGCACCTTTTCTGCACTACCCATCATCGAAAAAAAAAGTTGTTTTTCGGCCCACCCTAATGTGCAATAGCTTAATTTTATGCAAAACAAAATGATTAGTTAGATAATCCTGTCAGAGCATGATGATAGTAGTACTCTTTTTATCAATATTGTAGTTCTTGTAAGTTAATAGATAAACTCAAAAAGTAAAAACTCTTCCCTAACTGCTGACACCTCCCAGTAACAGACACAACTTCCGTTCAAGTAACTGTCTACTATTCAAAGGTACTACTATATAACTATTCATTTTTTATCTAGGGTATTAAAAAATATATAAACCAAAAGTTTTTTTTTTTCTTTTTTAAGCTTTAGATTTCCTAAGAAAGACAGAAATTCCTTTTGTTCAAATTAATTGAGATAGATCGCAAAAGCAAATTGATTTTTTCTTCCACTACTCATAAAAACTTGCACTTATACATACAATGCCGACCTCTTATTAAAATCACATTCGTTCTGAGCACATTTGAATTTGTAAAGCGGCTGATTTTATAAACCAGTTGCTATACCCACTCTTAAAAAAGTGGGAAGTTTTAAAATTTAAATACACTAAAAAAGAAATGAATTACTAAATTTATATCTTGTTTTAAGTTAGTTGGCATTTTAACTAAATATGAGGCATTTTTTATTCATACAAATGTCTTGAAATATTAGCGAATTTTTGTTTAACAGAACTTGAAAGGAAATGAATTCAACATCATTTGAAAGTTCATAAACGTTTTTGTAAGTTTCGACATTACTTACTATCTAAGTAATGTATCTTACTGACACCAAGCATGTTTGTAACGTCTAATGAAGAGGACAAATTTGGCACTATAATTTCATTATCTTCCAATACTGGTTAATACATTTCTTGGTGAGACATATAACTTTGGAATTATATATTTCTGTTGCAATTTGTAATTTAGGAGAAAAGACTGAATTTTAAGTTTGGGCACCTATTTTGAGAATCCAAAGGAAATAATGACTGATCAAAACTAAAGTTGAAAAAGTATAAATTTTGCAAAAGGAAAATAAAATTGAAAAGTTACTTAACAAAAGAGAAATGTCAGCTGTAAGATTAAGTGAAATAAAAAAACTTCCATACTCACTTCTGACTTTAGAATTTTTTCTACTAATAATTTACGGAAATTGTCAAACTCTTCTCTAGAACTGGGTACCATACTGTCGATTCCTTCAACTGTATCTGTGACACCTGTTTGTTGCACAGAAAAGAAAATTTAACCTTACATCAAACAAACAAGACAACAAATTAAATACATAAAAAGAAGCTGAAATTCTTCTTTCTGCAAGCGAATTACATGTAAGAAATTCTTTAATTGTGGGGACGGGCAAAAGCAATAGGGTGAACCGCAAGGAATGATTGTTTCGAGGAAATTTATACAAGTTCTATATAGTTTGTATATTTAAAATGTATTCATTATTTTGTTGCAACTGTAATAGATTTGGTAAACTCTAGATAGTTTAAACACCGACTGCAATGAGGATTTACTTTTCTTCCATTTTCTACTTTACTTTCCAATCATTGCGAATTTAGAATATATATCAGGCCTTAATTGGCACTCCAACCCTTCTTTTCAATTGTAGGCAAATTTTTACTTATTTGAGGGAAATTCCGACCATTTAGGAATGAAAATAAGATCTGTACTACTTATGTACTACTGTCAAAAGTTAAGCCCTGGTATATATATTAGGGGTACCACATTGATGTCAATGTTTCTGTCGTCTGAATCTTCTGAGTCAGTTTCTGATGTCATCATTGTTTCAAAATGGAAGTATGGGTGGACGTTTCAATATCATCAATTTTCTTTTAAACATTAATGCTTTGAAACATTGATGTTTTTCTTTCAATGTCGCTAATCTGTTATACAGTGGAGCATCACAAATCTGCGAATGTCCGAAACCTGCATAGATTTTTTTTTTTTTTTTGGTGCAACAAGTTTACTTTTTTTACTAATTTCTCCTGATCTTCTAATCTGAATCACGATTATTTTCCCCAAAAAGTGTTTTTAAACACATAATTTGTGGATTATACATTCTGCCTCAATGCTGCATTATAAGGATGCCGAGCGATACAATTAAAAAAAACATATTTATTCTAAAACATACATTTGTATTTTAGCTCATTATGATATATATTGTGTACTGGTGGTACCCGCATGGCTTTGCCCGTAGTAGAAAATTAAAAAAGGTCATTTGCTTTGCCTGTATATTTACATATAGCACTGGTCAACAAGGTTTCTGTTCCTCAGTAAGTAGTGATTTTTATATTTCGGGGGGGGGGGGGGCTGAAAAAGAATATGACAATAATCCATCACCTACAGATTTTTAAAAAATCTAAAATCTGTAAAATCTCAAATTAATGATATTTATTCAATACATGTACAATATTTTTGTCATTTACCATTTTATAAACAAAATCAAGTTGCAGACCAATAAGAATGGTAATTACTGAAAAAAAAAAAAAAACTGCTCATGTGCTCCAATTATGATGTGAATAGTCAATTTCATAATTCAATACCTTCATACTTTCGTAGGATTCTTTCATTATGCAAGAATAAACTATGGGAAGCATTTCTACGTCCCGAAAGATAACTTCAACTACTGTGATCTTGCATAAATCCAAAATGCCTAGCACCATCTGCTCAAAGTCGCGAAAATAAGACTTATCAAAGTGAATTCAGTTTCTACTTTTTTTGTTACATGTTCCATCGCTGTAATAAATTTAAAAAATGTGTCTGTGGATCAAATGCATCTAAAATAAAAATGTAGTAAAATTGTAACTGCTATAAGATAGCCTATATAATCCAAAACTTATAAATGAAATTTCTTAAAATTGGAGGGTGACAGAAATTTTTTGCAAACATATTCTTTTTCAGCACCTTGAAATGTGTAAGAAACACTCAAAGCACATTGAGGAACAGAAAATTCGTTAAAATTTGTTTTTTAGTGTAATGGACGATGAATTTCTCGCCAATTTGCTGTGTTCATTTGCTTGCCCATGTTATGGTTCTACATTATGATAATTTTGTAACTTACTCTACCATGTTGTGATAATTTGCTCAGAAAAATTTTCTTAAAATTGGAATAGAAAAAGAACAAAATCGAATTTTCGAAAAATCGCTTCGAGGTGCACACCCCCATGCTACAAACTAACTTTGTGCCAAATTTCATGAAAATCAGCCCAAGGGTCTAGGCGCTACGCGCCTCTACAGAGATCCAGACATCCTCCGGACATCCAGACAGAGAGACTTTCAGCTTTATTATTAGTAAAGAAGATAATTTATGAGTGGAATTATGAATAAAAGGGAACGACAATTTTAAGTTCTCAGATTCAAAACATTCCTCTTAAAAATGTCAAGGAGGTAGGTCACTGTGACCTCCGAAAAAGTCATTATTCAGCAAATTCTGTCTGATGATTCGGCAAATTTGGAAAAGGAATTGTGAAAAAAATACTTTTAATGCCCAAATGTCATTTTTCATTAGATGCACTTTTGTGTACACAGGGTGCCCACCAAGGGGTGGGGGGGGTCATGGCGTAGACTGCGCCTTTGAAATTTTTAGGGGGTGTTTTGAAGGGTATTTTTCCAGATTTTGGTGGGCTCTTGCTTTTTTTTTTGGGGGGGGGGGGGCTTTGTGAAATTTAGGGAGTTGCGCTGTTGCTCTTAGGGGTGGGCACCCCTGGTGTACA
Organism: Uloborus diversus; assembly: GCF_026930045.1. Taxonomy (NCBI): domain Eukaryota; kingdom Metazoa; phylum Arthropoda; class Arachnida; order Araneae; family Uloboridae; genus Uloborus; species Uloborus diversus. Next base: position 131,436,917 of record NC_072739.1, on the reverse strand, counting down.
TTCCCGTAATTTATTATAGGGGAAAGTTTTGAAGTTCCATTTTTATGAAACAATATTTAAATCTCAGGCTAACATGGATATTAGGAAAAATTATTATTTTAGCAGGGTAGTGGAACCTTGGAACAGCTTACCGGAAGAGGTGGTAATGAGCAAAGGAGTAGACAGTTTTAAGAGTAGGACTCGACCGATGCATCGGCCTGGCCGATGCATTGGCGCCGATGTTTCAACAATTTAGCCATCGGCATCGGCATCGGCAGCCGATGCTAACTTGCAGGAAACATCAGCCCATCGGCCTTAAAATTCATTGAAAAGCCGATGGAATTGGCCGATGTTTTTGAAAAAAAAAAAAAAAAAAGTACCTTTGCTGTTTTACTTTTTAATACAAAGTAAAGAGAGTTATTGTTTTCATATAAAATTGTTTACTTAATTTTCAGTATGAATTTCTATATTAGTCACCCCTGAAAGAGTTTTTAATACTGCATTCAGGTACCAAACAAATTAATTATTGCGTTGTTTCTTGCAGCTGGATGTACGTATATCTCTCTCATAAGTCATAACTCAAAGATGGTAAGCTGTAGAAGGTTCAATTTTCACATGTGGGGTGTGCGTACGTTCCAGTTGCGCACTTCCTTTTTTGTTTTCGATCGAGTGTTCTAAAAAGCCGGTTTACTCATTTTTTGTAGCTATTAATTACTTATTTCAATGCAAAACTAATCTAGCGTCTCAGACTGATAATCATGTAGTGATATATTGCCGAATTGGAGATCATGGAAACAAATATGAGATGGCGAAACCGGTTTCCGTGTCATTTTGGTAGATTCCTGTTGAATCGACGGTAATTTTTAATTTTTCAATACTTGTAATATGAATCACAGTAATGCAGTCTTTTCTGTATCGCTTCGGCGGAGTTAGAAGTTTAGGGCCCGTCGAAATACATTTTGCAGCCCTATTTCTCTATCACAGAAGTTGTAAAACATTTATCATAAGCATTTTTGTAACTCCTACGGTGCCCCTATGGTTATGGAGCAACATTTGCTATGTTTTAAACCCGTCACTGCACATCAAAACAAACTCGGGTGCAAGTTTTAAAAGGTTTTTTCTGATCCATGTTTATGACTATTTTGAACTGTATTTTTTAAGACTATTTTTTGAATTTCTGAGAACACTTGCGTGCCCCTCCTCCCACTCCCTCAGTTTCTGAAATTAAACTCTAGTTATACTTCTGAACTCTTTAAATTAACACCAACATAATTTAATGTTTTTTAACTATTTTTAGTGTACCTAAATCTATACATTATTACAATATTACTGAAATCTTAGTTATATGTTCAATTAAAAAACAAACAAACAAACCGATTGGTTATTAAACAGTCTCTTTGTTTTTCGTCCTTTTTCTTTTTGGCTGTTCTTTCTCTTTTATCATACAGCAGTCAAAAAAAGGAGAAGCATAACTACACCCTATACATATTGTACGTAGTACGATCCAAAAGTTCGGGGACAAGCTGTATAGAACCTTACCCAGAATAATTCACATTACCGAAACACATCCACCTTTAAAAGGTCACCTTGAGGGACTATGTACTTCTGCCAGTGATCATATAACTTTTGGAGACACTCCTGAAAGCCATTTTTCGCAACCTTCTGTGATGAAGCTTAACTTCTCCTGACGGAAGAAAGCGGTGCCTATACAAATGTTTTTATGCTGGGAACAGGTAAAAGTCACTCGGAGCTAAGTCCGACGAAACGTTATGTTATTTGTTTGTCATACCAGAGTATTGACCAATCGAACCGTGCATCCTCAACATGAAAGTCGCCTTCTTCCCCACGATGAAGTTAAAAGCAGCTGCGCAAGAGGCCTTACAGGAGGTTGCATAAAATGTCTTCCAGGAGTGCTTCTAAAAGCTATACGAACGTTGGCAGAAGTGCATAGTCGTCCGAGGTGACCATTTTGTAGATAGATGTGCTTCGGTAATGTGAACTATTCAGGGTAATGTTTTATACAACTTGTTTTCAAACTTTTAGATCATACTACGTACGTATGTGTTTTCGACTTAATATTTCATAACGTTTTTGAGTGACGCAAGTTTACACGCATGATGTCATCACAAGAGAATTTGCGATAATTAATTGAGGAAGCGTTCAAAATGGATATTTCGGTCACCTATATGTTCTTAAGTACATATGCATGCACAAATGTGCCGGAAAACTTGTAAAATTTAAATTCGGTGATCGTAAAATAGAAATTTAGGTCGAAATCTGATTTTTTTTTTTTTTTTTTTGTGATTATACGATTCCTGATTCGTAGAAAGAAAGTAAAATAAATTGAATCAACGATCCTTTAAATCACTGATAATCTTATCAATTTATTACTGTTTGATTTTTTTTTTTTTTTTGCCATCGGCCGACGGCATCGGCCATCGGCAATCGGCCATTTGGAGGAAAACAATCGGCCATCGGCCGTCTTTGAACAATCGGCCAACAATCGGCATCGGCCCTTCGGCCAAAAAATGCCATCGGTCGAGCCCTATTTAAGAGGGCCATTGATCTTCACTGGGGATTGTAAATTGACTAGGACCAGTCTAGCTGGGCCCAGAGCCTGTTGCTGGTCGTCACTTTTGTATTTGTATAATACGAAAAATGTCCATTTTATTGGAAATTTTAGTTTTTATTTTCATTAAATAAATCAATCCACCCAGTCAAAAAGACATTCTTCAATCGATCTTAATTTGTGACCATGAAAAATGAGGGAGTAGTTGTCTCCTTTGCACCTCCACACGCTATAGTACCCTATCCCTCCTCTCTTCATCAGCTGGAAATTATGGAATGTAGATGCTTTATCCAACTTGAAACAGTAGCTGTATTGTTACAAATTCTGTAAACTAATTATTTTTTTTATTAATTTGTTGTAATCTGGCTAAATTCTGGCATTTGGTTATTTTGCAACTAAAATTTTCTTAGTAACATAACCAGTAAATAGCTTTTTGTAATGTACATACAACCCCCTAACATTCGACTGAAGTATATGGTTCCCCTATTTTTTACTGATAAGATTCGTGAATGATTAACACTAGAACGGCCAGAGCGGTCATTTTGACCGTTTACGCGCTTAAAATGCGCTCAAAATTTTTTGGTTTGAACCAATCCCTTTGATGTTTTTTGACTTTAGTTAAATATTAATAAACTTCTACTACTAAAAAAATCATCCATTTATCTTTACTTGTTTCTTAGATAATTTAATATATACCTAGAACGGCCAAAAGCGGTCAAAATGACCGTGCTTTACTTTTTCTCTCATATTATTTTTTTTTCCTTTCGTATTTCGTATATGAGGGGTGGGAAAAGTGGTGATTGAAAAAAGGTGACCTTCACCCACACTTGTTTCTGTAAGATATGCGCATGCGCGGAGATTTGGAATTTTTCCTTTCTTGTTTTCAACCTTGATTTTCCTGTTTTCTGCTTTCTTTTCTTGTTTGCCTTCGTACGACGCGAGTCACATTTCCTCTATTGGCTTTGAACAAAGCGTATGTGAAAGATGTTTTCTATTTGTGTGTAAGCAAGACCCCCCAGTTAGAAAATTCCAATTTTATCTTTTCCACATTATATTGCAAAATGGCTCGCAGAACTGTTGGGAAAAAATTTCTTACCCAAGATGAAATTATGCAAATAATCTAATGGATTTCTTCGGATGATTCTGGCTCGGATGCTATTAATTCTGATTTTGAAAGTGACGATTGCATACTTGATACAGAAGAAAATTCTTTTCATGCAATTGAATCGGACGAAAATAAGAGTTATCAATCAAGCTCTGAAAATAGTACTGAGCCAGAAGAAGTTTGCTTACCTGTTCGAGGTCGGAAAAAGTTTCGAGGCAGAGGAACAAGAACTGAACAGAATATAAATAATTTGGATGAGAATGCCTCGACAGACGAAGTGGCAAAAAATGGAACTGTTTGGAAATCGCTTGACCAAACTACACCTGGAAGACTACCATCGCAAAATATTTTGAAAGAAAAGTGTGGCCCCACATCATTTGCAAAAAGAAACGCTGATCATGATTCAGCAACCAGTGTTTGGCGCCGTTTCATAAATGAAAAAATGTTGAAGCACATACAACAGTGTACCGAAGCAGAAAGCGCAAGATGCAAAAATGATAACTGGAAAGTGACATTGGAGGAACTAGATGCATTTATCTCCTTGCTTTATGTTAGAGGTGCTATGTTAGCTAAAGGGCTTTCTATTGATGCTTTGTGGTCAAGGAAATGGGGGCATAAATATTTTTTCTGAAACAATGCCTCGAAAGAAATTTAAAGAAATTCTTAGATACCTGCGGTTTGACATGAAATCTACAAGGTCGCAACGTTTGTCAACGAATAAATTCGCTCTTATTTCCGAAATTTGGGAAGAATTTGTTGAGAACTGTTTGTCGTGTTATAAACCCGGAGAGAATATCTGCATAGATGAGCAACTCTTTCCAACTAAAGTAAGATGCAAATTTATTCAGTATATGCCTAACAAGCCAGACAAATTTGGTATCAAGTTTTGGCTGGCTACAGATGTGAAATCGAAATACATTTTGAACGCGTTTCCATACCTGGGAAAAGATGAAACGCGCCCTGAGAATGTAACTGTTGGAGAACACGCAGTTTACAGACTTATGGAACCCTATTACTATAGTGGAAGGAATGTAACAACAGACAATTTTGTTTAGTTCTCTCAATTTAGCACAAAATTTGAAGAAGAAAAGCATAAGCTTTGTTGGAACAATCAAAAGAGCAAAAACGGAAATTCCAGAAAGCTTCAAGAAGAAAAAAGGTGCACTTTTTTCTAGCAAAGCAGTGCATAACGACGGCATAACTCTAACATCATACCAGTGCAAAAAGCAAAAGAATGTCCTTCTTTTGAGCTCCCTGCATCCAAATTTGAGTGTAACCAATACAGAGAAAAAAACTCCAGAAGTTATCTCGTTTTTTAACTCAACAAAATATGGGGTAGATGTAGTTGACCAAATGGCGAGAAAGTATTCGGTGAAATCATGCTCAAGACGGTGGCCAGTAAATGTGTTTTTCAATGTGCTTGATTTAGCTGGAATAAATGCGTGGGTACTATACAAAGAAATATTCAGCGTAAATATAAGTCGCAGGAAATTTATCTTAAAATTATCAGAGGAGTTGAGATCGAAATACCTTGAAGTAACCACAAAAGCTGTAAAAACAGAACTGAAAACTGTTTCCATGAGTCGTGGAACAAAGAGAAAGCAGTGTCAACTGGTCAAAAATTGTAAAGGCAATAAGACTGCAAATACATGTGAACACTGCCACAAATTCATTTGTGGGCCATGTACCGACAAAATCAAAAAAATAAGTATATGCATGGATTGTAAACAAGATTGAGTAATCTTTCCTTTCTGTAAGTATGTTTTTGCAATGTCACATTTTTAAAAAATAAATGTTTTAATATAAAATAAATAATTTAGCTAAAAATTTTAATGTAAAATAATTTATAAGTCATATTTAAGCTAATATAAATGCTTTCTTTAGTTTTCGACATTTTTATGCGAGTTTTACAGCTTCTTTTAAAGAACGGTCATTTTGACCGCTTCCGGCCGTTCCAGGTATATTGAAATATCGGCCTTCCTAGTGTTAAAAAGAAAATACGGGAAGCATTTCGAATGTTGTGGAAACTTCTCTTTCGAGATTTATAAATAGCCACGGCCGACGGCAGGTGTCAGTCTCGAGTTAGTTTTTGCTTATGAATCGTGTCATTGGTGCGTTGGAGAGCATGTATTAGCTCTGTTTTGTGAAGCATTTGAGCTGTATTTTTGCGTACAGTCATCCCTCTCTACTTCGCGCTTCAACTTTTACGGCTTAACTACTTCGCGGTTTTTTCAGCTCTTTTTTTTTTTTTCAAATTCAGTAACTAGCCTTTTGCATGCGCTTGTGTAAACTTTTTTGTACAAAAGAATAAAAATACATGTCTTTTTAAATAAGCTGAGCTCTTTTGAGGCGTGTAGTTGTACTAGTTGAGGGAGTGGAGGTATAAATCACAGAAGAAAATGAAGGAAATTGCTGTCTCATTTTAACCGTTAAACACTAAATGGAAAGTATAAATCACTGTATTATTACTAGGGGATGTAAATGCATCTATAAATGGTGTTCAACAATGTACTAGCTTTGTAAGTTGCATACAGTGTATACGTAATACCTTTAATGAGGATAAATGTACAGAGGAAGAACGAGGACTCATACAGTCACTAACTGGCAATTAATTCATCATCGAACAAGTTGAGCTATTTTCATAGATTAGTAGATAGATTGTAAGAACTTCATATGTGTGTGTAGTTTATTTCTCAATGATTAACAATGTGATACATATTTCGTCTAATTTTGTGCAATTTATTAAGTAATAGAAATGTACTGGTGGTAAAGGATGCTGTTTCGTGTCTAGGGGGCTCTAACTATGTTAGAAACCTATTTAAGTTGTCGTAAATTAAGTTTCATGTGCTCTAATTAGGAAAATATTCGGTTTTTAAATACACAATCCTACTTCGCGGAAATTCAGTTATTGCGGTCAAGTCTGGAACGAATTAACCGCGATAAACGAGGGTTGACTGTATTTGGATGTAAATACTTGTGTAACCGTTGAGATTACAGTGTTAATTGATATTTGCTTAATTGCTGACGACTGATTTAGCAGTTGTAACTGGCTTCCTGTACATAGCTGTAAATATATCTCCTGTGTTTTTTCAAGAATTGTGTCGTCATTTAAAGAAAGTTTGAAGCTGCACCGGAACTCTTAACAGTATTTATTTTTTAAATGAAGTTTGATAATACTGTCGTGCCAAGCACAAAAGCTACTACACTTCTCTACAACACCTCTTATCAAAATTCAGTTATTGTCACGAGGTGGTTTTTTATAACCTGTTTTACCAATATACAATGTTTTATATATTTGTGAATGGGAAATATACATTCACGAGCCAAACATTATGACCACCCCTACATTTTGCAATGAACTCGCCTGGATGACGTGGAAGGCACGTGATCAGCTTGAAGTGGTATTTAACTGCTGCTGGAGAGTCTGAAGAATCATTCTTTCACTTACTTCTGTGTGTGATGGGAAAGGCTGCGGATCCAAGCTATTTTGATAGAGGGCAGATTGTAATGGCTCGAAGGCTCGGAACAAGTATTTCAGAAACTGCACGACTCGTGGGTTGTTCGCGACCTAGAGTTGTTAGTACTTATGCAAAGTGGATGAATGACGGTGAAACCAGCAGTAGACAACTTGGTATTAGACGTCCACACGCTATCGAAGAAATAGGTCGTCGGAGACTGTCTCGCATGGTGCATTAAAACCGAAGCCTGACAGTGGCTCAACTGACAGCCCAATACAATGCAGGGCCAAGTAGAATAGTATCGGAGCACACCGTTCAGCCGACACTGTTGGATATGGGGCTACACAGCAAACGTCCCACTCGTGTGCCTTTGCTGATCAAGCGTCACCGCAAACTGCGCTTGTGCTGGGCCCGAGGACATCGCGACTGGTCCATGGATCAGTGGGAGAGAGTTGCCTGGTCAGATGAATATCGTTTTGACATGCATCACGGCGATGGCCCTGTCAGGATATGCCGTCTTCCGGGCGAACAGTTGCTCCCTCAAGGTACAGTAGGTCATACAGAGGCCGGTGATGGCGGTATTATGCTTTGGGGGGACGTTCTCTTGGGCGTCTCTGGGACCCATGGTTGTGGTACAGCAGACTCTGAATGCCACAGGGTATCTGAACATCATTGCAGACCAGTTGCACCCTTACACCGCCTCCGTTTTCCCAGCTGAAAATCGAATGTTACAACAGGACAACGCCCCGTGTCACAAGGCTGAAATTGTGTTGGAATGGTTCGAGGAACATGATGCTGAATTCCAGTTAATGTCCTGGCTGTCTAACTCACCGGATCTCAATCCGATAGAACATATTTGGGATGCCATGAAACGGCAGCTCAGAATTCAAAGACCACCAATTCGCAATATCTCAGATTTGCGTGAGAATTGCTTAAACATGTGGTACATTCTGTCTCCAGCCATCTACCAAGGACTTGTGACATCCATGCCAAGACGGGTTGAAGCTGTGTTGCGAGCCAAAGGTGGGCCAACTCGTTATTGACAGGTGGTCATAATGTTTTGGCTCTTGAGTGTATATTGTTAAGTGCTGAAAAAGTGAAATCCGAATCAAATAAATGGCCTAACTTTAAAAAGCAGTTTCTCATTTTGAGGTGAGCTGCAGATATGACTTGTGTTATTCGCACGGCATTATAGCTTCAATTACTGAACTGTTTCATAGATGGTTAGAAGGTAGTAAATTCACAAGTGGAGGAGATAGAGCATTTTACCAAGCCAGGTGCCCCATCAATCAATCAGGCCTTTTAAATACCTCACAATTTATGGGGGTATAAATTACGCTAAAAGTGCAGTTTTTCTAAATAGATGACATGGAGAGGCAAACAAAATGCAGGCCTCCAGCCAATACAATCCAAGCCCCCAGCCCCATACCAGCGCTTGTTTGTCCTTTTCATGGTCCAGACTCTGGTATTTACCCCAGCTTCCCTGCAAAGGGAGTGATGGGATGTTATTGGGATTAGAGCATTAGCACTTAGATGGAGCCAAGGCTTCTCTCAAAAGACCATGTTAGTTGGACACCACTTTTCTCTAACTTTCATTAGAAGAGACTTAAATTTTAGTGTCTCCAATGAGGTCTAAGTGTGGACTTAAACACGATTAGGACACACTTTTATTAACATGTTAGGATGAGTATCAAGAGCACATTTTAATAAAAACCATTATTTTGAGAATTATGCTGATTGTGCATAAGCACTTTTTTGTTTTCACTGTATACATGTGCACACTGCAAGGCTTTATTACAGTGTAAATTTTACAAAGTTGAATTTAAAATTTCAAACTTTTTGCTTGATTAAAAAACTATAATTATATTAGAAGTTCCATTTTAGTGCATGCACAATATGTAGCCTTCATGCCAATACTTTTATTAACATCAGGATTTTTAGTTTAGTGCCTTATATGTAAGATTACTCTTCTTATTTTCATAAAAATACCCTGGATAAAACTTGAATCCTCATATAAATAATAGCCAGTTCAATGATTGAGTAACGCTCCTGACATAACCAACAATGAAACTCGCGCCATAGAATGATAATTAGATATTTTTTGGTAATGTTTGATATTCAGGGAAATACTTCATTTTCACAAGGTTGAACTGGATCCGGTAACTTAACTGTTTTACTGGTAAGACAAATTTCAGGAGAATGAAGAAACGAAAAAGTGGTCAACAATGAACGCTCCCTACTGGAGTTTAGTGTTAAAATTTCAAGTATCAAAAGATTATCAAACAGGCAATCGTTTTGTTCAAATGTTGAAGCAATTTTTACCCATCATACTTTGATGGGTGGTTTTCTAATTAATAATAATAATAAAAAGGCTTAAAAGTGTCAATTGGGCACTAATTACTAAATAGAGAGTAAGCAGTGTAAAGCAGTGTAAAATAATGACCATTTTAGGATATTTAACTAAGGAATGAGTTAAAAATTTAAGAATTAAAAAAAAAATAGGAAAATTAGGATAACTCTAAACATTGTCTCCAGGACCAAATATACACAAGGAAACCAAGTTTAATTTGTGAGAAAAAAGGTAATAAAATTGAATAAAAACAAAGCTTGTAAAAGTTGGTGAGCAAGACATGGAGCACCCTAGTAATAATTAAAATGCATAAAAGTTGGTTGGTGCTAACTGATGGTATTTCTTTTTAAAACTTAAAATCTTAAATAATTTAAAGTTATATAATGAATTGCACAATTTGTATTCTATTTTTATCAGTTAATATGTTTATAAACGAATATGTTTAAAAAATACACATTTCACATGACTTAATTTTCTTAGGCATTTTAAATGTTTGTTCACTTTTAAGAATGCTACAGTTGCCAACTTGGGAAAATTTCAATGTGTAAAAAACATACACTGTTTTAATAATGTATATGGAATTCTTTTTTCAAGTTTTATTGCAGTATTTATTAATAATAATTGCAGAAAAACAACGCCCAAATAAGATTTTTTTAAAGCATTCTTGAAGCTATTATTTTTTAATAAAGTGACCATGTCAGTTACAATAACTGAAGTGATTGTCAAAACGTTTAGCAATGGTCCTTACATTTGAGGTTTTGGCTAACTTTTTTCAGAAAAAAGCCCATTGACTGCAAAAATCTATTGCCATCTGAAATTTAATAAACAGATTAAACTACATTAACTATATCTTTGGTTAGTCCTAAGGCTAAATTTCGCAAATGTTGTCGACTTGAATTGACTGATTGCATGGCAGAAACCAGTTTCAAATGGGCATGGCAAAAAAATATTAACACATATAAGAAGGGTTGAAAATAGTGGTCAACACAAAATTATTTGTGTGAAAACAGTGGAATGGTGTACTAGAAAAAAATGAGAGTGTTATGGTAGCAAAGAAGTTGGATTTCAAAATGGGTAAAAGTCGGAGCTGCCGCATAAAACTCTACACTATTATAATCTATGTCCATCTGTCTGTAATCCTATCGCTTCCAGACTGTCAATGTCTACCAAGTCAACACTAGTGCTGTTGGATACAGGACATCCAGAGGTAGCACCTCTGCCCTGTCTCGTCCCTGTAAACCTTAAAGAGATGGTGCTATAACTTGATTAATATACCATTAAAATTAATAAACACCTAGGTTCACGCCAAATTTGAACGTGAACCTACTTTGTCACCTGTTTGTCCCCCCCGTTTTTCACCCATGAGGGTGACAAATGGTGGCTGGCATGCAAGGGCAGAGCCCCTCGGATAATTACAATGGGTAGATTTCCGCCTTACACATAAAAGTTGACTAGTATGAGTTTTTCCCTCAATAAATTGCTTTCTAAGTTATATATGAGCTTCAAGTTATATATGAATAAATTACACAATTTATTACTTTATTTCTTTATTATTTTATATCTCTATAAATGAAATATCTTTTTAAATTTGGAAAAAAAAATTCACATTTCACACGATTTATTTTTCCAGGCATTTTCTTAAAATTTAGGTTAGGCAAGTTACCAACATGCAACCTAATACTTTTTGGAGGAAAACACATTTTCAGAAATGAATGTGCTCCACAATAAGAATTCAAAAGTATTGCAATAAAGGAAAGCCATGCCAAAGACCTTGAAATGCTGAAGAAGTGCCTTATAATGAATGTGCCTGGTTCACTGATTAAATTTTAAAGTACTATTCCTAAACCTATTAGTGTAAAGAATATACACTTATCAAGGATTGCACACAAGACCAGTTTATAAAAAGTTTCTTTAATAAATTACAAATAAAGTACAACACACAACATTCATATTAAATAACAAAAAAGCACTTCAACAGCAGCTGCAAAGTCTTTGTCGCACAGACGTTTTAAGTACTAACCAAATGTTTCTTTTGCTAGTTGTAAGTCAGCTTCTTCCTGTAGTTTTTGTTGTTTTAGTTTCTGTGCTAACCTTTCTTGTGGTGTTAAGTCTTTCTTATCTATTTCTAGCTGCAGGAAATTAAATAGTTAAATCTTAGTATTTAAAATCTGTGCACATTTTTTCACATAACTATTGCTAATGGAAACTAAATATAATATCACTACTTTGAATGACTAATGTGCAACTACAAATGATGCAATTAAAAAAAATACAATCATAAAAGGAAACTTTAAACCAGGTTAGTAATTCATTTAAAATCATTTTTATAATTATAATTTTTTAATTTTTAATAAATTTTCTATTCTTTAACATGTTTTGTTGATTTAATGAGAACAGATACAATAGCAGAGCTGAAATATCAGTGGGGCAGTTAAAAATACCAAAATTGTATGTCTAAGTTAGCAGTGACTATTTTTGTCAACTTTAAGTAGAAAATTTTATATAGGCATGAGATTAGGACACACACAAAAAGTCAAGAAGTGGATACATATAAGAGCAAATTGTTCAAAAAAAGGGGGGGGGGGGGAGAGAAAAAATCATATTTTGCACAAAGATTTAAAAAAAAAAAAGAAATATATATTAGTTTTTACCACAAAAGTAAGGAAGAAAAAATGAAAGACTTAATGAATTACAAAAATGTCTTGAAAAAATTCATAAACAAATTACAAATTTTGGTAAGCATTAAAAATAGCTGGAACAGGCTGAAAAATGGTGCCTAACAGTTTGAGAGAATGAATTAATTCCATTATTTTATTAAATGACACCGAATATTTCTGAGGTTATGCATAAAAAATTGCAAAAACAAAACATTTTATTATTCATCACGATTTTATGAATGTAACATTAGTTAATGAGTAGTTTTTCAGTTTGTATCCATAAAAGTACCAACACTTGGGAACAATTTAGTTAAAAGATATGAGTTTCTGAAAAAGATAAATTTTAAGTAGTTGTAAATTTAATGACTGTTTTTTTTATTAAAAATATCCAGTATTCTGATAAGTAGCTTGCAATAGAAAAGTTAATCTTCTTACTGTTCATAAATAATTTCAGGAAAAATTTCAACATGGCAATATAAAAAAAGGCCATTTGAAGCACTCAGAAGCTAAGGAATGCAGAGACCAAAATTTGAAGATAACGAGCAAAAGAGAAGAAACTCTCACTGTTTTGGGAAAAGAGATGGTACTATACTGCCTGTTCATCATGAGAAAAGCCACCGCCGAAATGTCTGTGCCTGTCTATTGCTATAGCAACGAGGCATGTCTCATTTTTCTCAGGGAAGCTTAATGGCGCCAAAAAAAAAAAAAAAAAACCCTTCCTGCTAACCCTTGAAGAAAATGAATGAAGTCCGTTTCTATGTTAGAAGTTGTGAGAGAACTGATGATCTCTCACAACTTCTGGTTGTGCTGGTGAGCTTTTTGCACTGATGAAGAGGCTCCATTGTAGCCTTGAAATAGCTTTATGCTGTATTTTCCTCCAATATTTATTTACATTGTTTTTTCACCTTAATCATATTGTTGCACAAACTTATATGATAATTTTTCATTTAATAATACATTTGTCAAAGTAGGACACACTTAGAGCATAAATTATTTAAATTTTCAAAGACATGTTAGCAATTTAGCAATAAGATAAGAAATTATAATAAAAATAGAAACCCTTGAATGTTATTAAAAATTTTGATATTAACAGTTTTAAGAAAAAAATCCAATTAATAATTCTATGAAATTAAAAGATCATGTAGAGAAAGAACAGGTGGCCTGCTTTTTTTTTTTTTTTTTTTTTTTTTTTGCACGTCTTTAGTGAAAAGTCTGACAGCAGACATTTCCTGCAACTTTAAAAATGCATTTGTGCAACTGTTGGAAAACTTTTCGCTTGTTTGGAAGAGTGTCACAATATAAAAGTTTTCATTTTCTTTTTTTTTTTCTTTTTTTCGCTTAAGGGCTTCAAATGACGTTACCTTCTTCGGATTTAATGACAGATTTTTTTTTTTAATTTTAACCACTGGAGAACAAAGCAAATTTACTTTCTTTAATGTCCTGAAGATTTAGACTTCAAACACTTCTCTTATAAAATTTCATTTTTTCATATTGTGGCACTCTTTTTCCCAATGAGCGACCTAATTATACTTTAGCGAGAAATGCTCAGCAAATAATATTTTTTTCTTTTTTGTGGATTTGATAAGTTTTATTGTTTTGCAAAACATTTCCACAAAAATAAGCAGCATTTGGCGACCCTGACAATGCACATTCTATTGATCACATCCAACAATTAAAAGAAAAAAGTTAAAGGTTGAATAAAATGGCAACATTTAAAAAGAGAGAGAGAAGGTCTAAAAGTCAGACATTTGACAGAATCATCCTTATCTATACTAAAAGGAAGCTTAAAAATCTTGATTAGAGCAAAAATAAGGCAGCTATTTGAAACATATTTTAATATACCAGTTTCATTTTAAGATAAAAGTTGCTCATACTATAGTTACACTTTGGAATAACAAAAGCTCATACTATAGTTACATTTTAGAATAAAAGTAGCTCAAACTTATGTGATAAGAAAATTTTAAAGAAATATAATGCCATTAACCTCTTCCCTGCATTGCACACATTAAATCCACGGAGTAAACCAAACATGAAATACTTCTAATAACAAAACAAAACTTATGCTGAAAAAAAAAGTAAGAGTTAAAGTTTTTGAATTTCTGAAATACTGAATACTGTGATTCAGGTATATCTTAACTGCTGCATAAAAAAATGGTTTGCAGTCATTAATTTTCATTAAATGCTGTTTGTGAAATGTCTCTATTGCAGAAGTACATTACTAGTAATTCTTTAGTGATTTGATGCACAACCAACAAGAACAAAATGTATTGATGACTCAACTCTAAATGAGTCAATCTGATATTTTGAATTTCAGTTATAAGATTTTCAGATGAGATGGAACTAGAGCTGAGGACAATAATTAGAACAATTAGAAAGATTAATTTATTCTAATCATTTAAAAATCAAAGGGTATTTGCTAGTTACAAATGGCTTTTGTTTGACAGTTGGTTTTAACACTGTATTTTTGTATAAAAGTAAAGAATTTTTGAGATTTTTCCAGGGTAAATTAGGAAAGATCGGCTTACGTACAGATCTGCATACCTCTCCAAACATGTTAGTATTTATAAGCTATGACCATGTGATAAATTGCCATATATTCCCATTTGTTACATATATATTTCTAACGTTTAAGGGGGGGGGGAATTTAAAGTTAATTTATTATCGATTTTCGAAATTAATTTTGCTAGTTTGTTGTCCCATTCACAAAAAAAAAAATAGCTGCAGCGATGCTATTGCTACATTCTTCAGTAATATGAGACCAACTGCAACTTGAAAATTTCCATCTTAAATAAGATATTTGAACAAAACTTAAAATGTCAAAAAAAAAAGACTAGCATAGATCTTCTAGTGAATTGCGTGGGGGGGGGGGGGGGGGTGGAATATGCTGAAAAAAAATGTTGCAACCATTTGGCCAGCTTGGCAAAATTTTCTTCAATATGTTTGAATGTAAGTGAAGTTCTCTTTTTTGACTTAAATATGAATTTTTAATTACTTTTTGAAGAAAAATAAACAAGCTCTTGATTTATACGTGGACAGTCCTAGAAATATCAACTAAAATCTTAGTTTCTGTTATCTCTGTACATGAATCAGCGAGTATTCAGAAATACATGGAAGTGCTCAGTCAGTGTTTCTGAGGAATTAAATATCTGTTTAATAGGCACTATGCCAATTAACAATAATTTCCAAAATCTGAAATTCCTACTTGTTTTCATCACATAAATTTAAATACAGTAAAGGAATATAATGCTTAAATGTCTTTTTTTTTTTTTTGTAAACAGGCAGAATGATAATGAATGAGACAAAGCTGGAATGAGTCATTACTAAATGTCAATAAATTTGCTCCAAAAGTTGCCTTTTAGTATCAACAGCGCCTTTATTCAGCCACATAACTTTATAGTATTTTTATTCTTTAAAGTAAAGCCATTCTTTAGTAAATGCATGTTTCTGCAAGAGATATTAAAAAATAATAATTAAAAACAAAAATTTTCATTATGCCATGTGCCCACATTTACAGGCCGTATGTTGGGCACTACTGTTTTCCAGTATTAGAATTTCCCTATTTCTGTATTCTATGCCCTGATTAAAGACCTTCATTTTCTAAAACCTTCAACAAATTTAGATGAACTCTGATGAATTTAGTAATAAAGTTTTTATAAGGAAACAAACTTGGATGCAATTGAATTGCGTATTTAGAGCAGGTAGAATCAAGAACGTGTAGGTTTGCTAACTATAGAATATAAATTATAACAAGTGCTGAAAATAATGGTAAATTCAAAATGAGTGATGTCCAATCACAATGCAAAAAAAGACGAGTGGCTGCTATAGAAGTGAATGCAATGAGAATTCAAAAATGAGAATTCAAAATTCAGATTTGTTTTGGGAATCGTTCAATTACACAGTTATAAAAGCTTTTATGTGCAATACTGCTAAATCACTCAAGATTTCTAATGCTCTTTTCACTACTATTACTTTCTCTTTGCCCAGGATGGTTTTCATGACCTTAAACAAATTTTCATGACTTGAATAAAAATTTGAATTTTCCATGACTTTCTAGGATTTCCATGAACTGTGCAAACCATGTTGTTTGAGATATTTTACAGTTGGTTGGTAAAATTACATTATCAAAATATAAAGCACTGATTACTAAAGATACAAACTAAGATTTTTTTTTTTTTTTTTTTGAGATTTGTATTTGTTTTTTACAAAAAAACTTGTATCATTACTTTTATTTCATTCTTTAAATAATAAATAATAAGCAAATAAAAGAAAAAACTTACAGATTTCATTTTTTCTTCTAATTCTTTTTTCCTTTTTTCTTCTTTCTCTGCAATTATTTGAGCTAAAGGTTTTTTCTTTTTTGCTTGCACTGCAACAACTAAAAAATAATTAAACACATACACATTAATAAATTCCTCACTAAATGCTTGATTGTAATTACAGTCATTTAAAAATTGCCATCGTAATGAACACAGGGTTGGTAAAAACCGGTTTTTTGAGGAAAAAAAAACTTTTTTTTTAAATGTAAACAAGGGTTTTTTCTTTTTACTTACAACAGGTTTATTTGCTTCTAACACTATTTGTAAGAAAAACAATTGTTTTTTAAGAAAATCATGAAGATTTTATGAATTAATTGTTAAGAAATGTTTAATATTCATATTTGTACCTAATTTCTTTGTAATTAATTAAACGATTAAGAGTAAATTCTTGTAATTTCATTTCCTTATGCTTAGAGATTTCAATAGAAGAATATTGTTTGAAAATCTTTACCTATTATAAAAAATGCAACACGTAAACGGGTTTCGGTATAAATAATCAAAGAAGTAATTTACTGCGATAGTTCAGACATTATTAATTACAAAACCAAGAATAAATTCTTGCAAATTAATGTCCTCATAGCCATAACTATCTACTACAAATAAAAAAAATAAAAGTAAAATTAAAATCACGCATTCTTAAACATGTGGAAAGTATTTTGCAGTATCTACAAATGAATCATAAGTCTGATGTACATTACACAATTTTAAAAATCAACAGATCAATGCATATTTTGTTTAAAGATTTTAAAAAAAGTTACAAATCATGTAATTTATTTACCAAATGTATCAATGACAAAAATTATAGAAACAGAACAAGTAGGTTTTAAGAAAACATTATGTTTTCCATTGTAGACATTTATCCTGGTTCAATGTATTTAGGAATACAATTTTTTTTAACAAAGAAAAAAAAATTTAAAATAAAGCTTCGAACAAACCTTAATAAAAAATACTCTTTTAATGTACTTTAATAATGAAGACTCATAAAAATTAATTTTTGATGATTCTTCCACCATTCATACATGAAACTTCTTTTATTATATTAGGATCAAAAAAGTTCTTGAAAAGGTGAAAATTTGGCATTATTACTATTTTTTTATGAGCATAGAGTTACATGAATATTTTCTGTTTTCATAATTTTATAAATTTTCTTTTCTTGCTCTGACTGCATCGTCTATCGGGGATGCAAAAAGTGTTCAGGTATAAAAGCAATTTTATGCCTACTCTACTTGCATTACCTTTAAAAATATAAAGTAAATCTGTAATTTATCTATAAAACTTGGCTAGTTACTTTGCATTAACTAGATTTTACTCTTTGCAAAAATTTACGAAAACATTTGGGGGAAAACGATAAAATTTTTCAAAAAAAAAAACTTTTTTGAAAAAAAAAAAAAAAAACACATGGTCTTTTTGAAAAAAAAAAAAATTAAAAAAATACTTGGCTTCAACCACGGTTGTAAACCAAACAATCTTGAATGAACAAACTACAAAATTGTACAATGTCATATCCTTAGATCAGGATCGAAGTTTATTTTTGAATGAAATGAATTCTTTAAAAAGATTTTCATGATTTTTAATTCAAAATTAACTTATATGAAATCAAGGATAAGTATAAAATTAAATTAGTCAAAAAATAACATTCAGGTTTCGTATTCTTCGGCAGAAAAAAGTTCAAGCACTCCTCAAGTATATTTTAAGAATTGAAAAATATTTTTTAAGGAGGCATTATAAAATATTTGTACAGTAAACATGATATGAGATCTCATTTGATTTTAACTGTGAGTTCATTGAGCATTATCAAAGCACTAAAATTTATTGAAAGAAGCTAGTTATTGTTGCTAGTTGTTGCTAGTACTCTTGCTGAAAGGAAATAATATATACTACAGGACCCAACAGATGGCGTTCTGTTTAAACTTTGTAAATTGAAAAGTTGAAAAATTTCAATAAACTATTAAGTGTTTGAACCGTTTTGTTGAAAAAATAAGTAAAAAGAAATTGTTTTAAGCTGCTTGGTGTCAGAATGTGTACATTTATTACAACTTGATTAATCTAATGCCCAGTGAGCAGTTGTTTTATGAACTATTTTTTCTCCTGTACTCGATGGTTTGTTCCTTCAGCCATACCTAAAGGATAAAATGCGTCCTCAGATATTAAGTATAAAAAACTAACTACCCATCTAGGACAAACGGGAAATCCCGCTGCAACATCCCTCATACGAAAAAGAATAAAATAACCGAAAGGATATCGTTTAAAAAATGATAAAGGTAAAAACAGTTCTCTGAATAAGCGAAAACCAATCATCCCTCCTCTACTGATGTAAAATCAACACATTCTTCAACTAAAATGAATAAAAACTCTTTAGAAATGAAAAACAATTCTTTGCGATTTGAAATATTTCGCCAAATAAACAAAAAATACAATAAATTACATTAACAGTAGCTTTAAATGTAAACAAATGTTGATGCAACTCTATTGTTTATAGCATAATCGCCAAGCCACCACGTTACTGTAATCGAGCCTATTATCAGTAAGTGAAGCTAACTCAGACCGATTAGCGGTCAGATCTTTTGAATGAAAACTTTTAAAACTTCATACAGTGCCTAGTTTGTTCTTTCCACCAAAGATAAAGATCTTCCATTGCACTGATCTTTTGTGCACAGAACAACCCTGTTGTAATTTATCTGGACGAAAATGAAATTTGTTTTGTCTTTAAATCACATATTTTCCTGTAATAATGTACTGATTAGTTTGATAATCCTTAAAGTATTCTTGACATTGAAGCCAAAACTCAGATGGATTTGAGCCGAGAAACAAATGTTGCTAGGTACAGTACTTTCTAATAATTTGGTTAGGAAAACCTAACGCATCAATTCGGTCACATGGTTCAACTATGACGACAGAATACACGTTTTGTGTGAACCTTCCAGTACTTTACTGTCACGGGACATAAAATTGTTGCTTTCAAGAAATGAAGGCTTTACTCTTTCTCTACGTTTTACATATTCTCAGTTGACATATCACAGTAGGAAATTTCATTACAAAAAGCAGAGCTGGCTTTCCTATTGTCCTTTGACAAATTAAATACTTATTTCAGTTCTCGCTCAACAATAGGTTAAAATAAATATTCATCATTTGGGAGATATATCCATCTAATGTTTAAATTAATTAAAACATTTCCGATTCGATCCATGGCGCTTCGAAACCATGCTTGCCACAACTTAATTACACACAAAAAATTTGATCAAAATCGGTCCAGCCGTTTAAAGCCTTATGGTGACATACGTCTGTACAGAAGATTTTTATACATTAAGATTATGAAAGAGTGTTTAATGAAAAAAAAAATAATTATTGAAGACCAATTTCAATTCTTGCTGCAGGTTGTCAAAAAACATGGCTGCGCTTATACCAATATCAAAATAGTTTGGTACTAGCACAAGCTCATCCATAGTGATTAAAATGTAATTATTGTACTATAATTTTTGACTTACAAAATGCTAAAGATTTAAATGGAATAAAGTTGTATTGCTTTCTCAGTCTTTTTCTTTCCTTTGTCATTTACTGCATAAAATCATATACTACTGAACTTTGAGGACATAGAGCATTAAAATTATGAGCTGAAACTTCACAATCAATCATTTTTTACATAAGGGTCATTCCATGTCAACTCAACACACCCATTTTACCTCACCCCCTCAGATTTTGATAAAATTTGGCACACATATAGTGGGCACTAAGAATAACAAAAATACAAAATTTCAAATTTTTATCTTGAATAGTTTTTTGTGTACGGCCTTGTAAAGTTTTCAAAAAATCATGAAAAAACTACAAACAAGCAATTTTCAAATTGCTCTAAAAGCTGTCAAAATTGAGTTAGAGAGGTGGGACCGGTGTTATTTTGTAGCTTTTTTAATGCTCTTTTAAGAGGTATGCAACATGTCCTATGTAGTAGTAAAAAAAGTTTTTTTGGTGCAAATCAAATTTTTGATTTTGATTATTTTCAAAAAGTACCACTTTTAAAATTTTCAAAAAAATTCTATAAATAGACAGTACTTTCATAAACTGCCATGCAAAGTTTTATGATGGGATGGTAATGGGATCTATGCCAAAAAAAAATATTACTGACCCCTATTTTTCTTAAATACCAGATTTTGACCAAATAATAATTATTTTATTGTAGTAAAATATATTGTAGTAAATGCTTTCATGACAGATATGAATGTATTGTACTTTAAATTCTTCTTATAAAAATATTAGTAAAAATTAAGGCAAATAAAATACCAATGATTATAAGCTTCTTTTACATTACACAAAATAAGTCTTTTTGACATTTTTTTCTTGCCTCCATCTGGCAGAGTAACTGTTACACAATCTTTCATTCCTGGCATCGCCCGGCTAATTTCATCGTTTTCGTAAAAAGAATGCACAGTTTCGACTGTTTCTGCTGATAAACACTTCCCTGGCTTTGGATTAGGACCTTCCATAAACCCTTTTTCTTTCAAAATTTGTTTTGACTGTCGAACTAAGTAGTTTGGAGCATTAAACTCACGCATTATCTTCCTAACACTCCATTTCTCGGGTAAACATGTGAGAATCATAATTTTTTTTTATCTATTTGTACAATTCAAAAAGTTGGTTTTTAGATTTTGAAGAACCGATTGGTCAATTTCAGTATCATTATCTGATGAAGAATTTTCAGCAGCAACAAAGAGTTTACGCTTCATAGATGAGATTTTTTTTACTTTAGTCGAAGCATACTGCTTGGAAGTTATTTTCTTCTTATCAATCGGGGACACACCTAATTCTTGAAGTGAAGTATTTAGTGTCTGAACAATCACTGAACTTGTTGCAAAGTCTGGATCTTCATCTGGAACACTCACTTCCAACTCAGGAGAATCTTCATTTTCAGAATTTTTTTCACTAATGGGCACTGTATTTTTTAACTTAGTTAGGTCTTTTCTACACTGATCACAAATCATGGAGCCATCAAGTATTTGTGGAAATGAACCTGTCATCCAAGATGTGACATTTCTCAGTTTTTTTTTATATCTCGAACACGATGATTTGTTTTCTTCAATGGACTCAATTGGACTCAACACTGAACTCTTACCACAGTACTGCATTTTTCACTAGTTTCCATATTTTCTAAAAAATTCTTAAAACTTGCCTTTTAACTACAAGTTTTAATCATAGATTAAATTCGCTAACACATGAGAAATACTGAAGTTCAAAGTAATAATTCTTTTATGTGAGGTATCACAACTATTTTACATTATGGAATGGATAACTTAAGACAGTAATAAAATTTAAAACACTACTTGTTAGCAAGGTCTCTAGTCACTGAATGAATGCTTGTGGAGAGTCTGGCTTGAGCAAGTTAGAAGAAATACCAGACTGCCACATGGGGGGCCATGTGGCAGACTAGTGTTTGTTTTAACTTGCACAGAAAGGTACCAACTTGCTAGATCTGCAGATACTGGATCAAGTGAATGGAAGGGAAAAGTTTTTTTTAAATAATACTTGCTTATCAAACTATTTAGCCACAACAATATTATTGTAAATTTATCAACTTTTCATACAGCATAAATTGATATAATTTTATTTAAATTTTGGTGTTTTATTTGCCTTAATTTTTACAAATATTTTTATAAGAAGAATTTAAAGTACAATGCATTCATATTTGTCATGAAAGCATTTACTACAAAATATTTTGCTACAATAAAATAATTATGTCAAAATCTGATATTTATGAAAAATAGGAGTCAGTAGTAATTTTTTTTGACATAGTTCCCATTACCATCCCATCATAAAACTTTGCATGGCAGTTTATGAAAGCACGGTCTATTTATAGAATTTTTTTGAAAATTTTAAAAGTGGTACTTTTTGAAAAAAATCAAAATCAAAAATTTGATTTGCACCAAAAAAAACTTTTTTTACTACTACATAGGACATGTTGCATATCTCTTAAAAGAGCATTAAAAAAGCTACAAAATAACACCAATCCCACCTCTCTGACTCAATTTTGACAGCTTTTAGAGCAATTTGAAAATTGCTTGTTTGTAGTTTTTTCACGATTTTTTGAAAACTTTACAAGGCCGTACACAAAAAACTATTCAAGATAAAAATTTGAAATTTTGTATTTTTGTTATTCTTAGTGTCCACTATATGTGTGCCAAATTTTATCAAAATCTGAGGGGGTGAGGTAAAATTTTAATTAAAAGTGTGTTGATTTGACACGGAATGACCCATAAATGGAACCTAATAGGAGGGTAAGACTAGTAAAAATTAGAAGTTTTTAAACTAGAAGTTCCATCTGAAACTAAACAAGCCTATTTTCCCATATACTAATATCGACTTTCTAGTATTTGATCAATATTCTCAAAATTAGCTAAAATCGCAAATTATTTCAAACATAATTTTTTAATTCTTTAAGCTGATTTATAGAAATAAAGTATGCCTTGCTCATCTAAAGAATTAGATGAATAAAAAAATAAATAAACAAACAAATACATTTTTTCTCGTTAAAAAAAATGTTTAACTGCTTTCAAAAGAATTAAAATTAAAAGTTTGTTAAAATAAAATCATATATCAAAAAAAAAAGTTTGTTTTCCCCCTGTTTCCTATGAAAATGAAATAAATGCACTTTCAAAAATAAATAAAAAGAATAAAATGACAATTTAAAGTACTCGGAACATTGACGCCAAAAACTGCATACATAAACTAAAACTTGAGAGTGAAAATACAAACTAATCACACTAAAAATGATTATATCACTGTAAAAACCATGGCATCGGAGTCAATTTGATTTTGGGACAAATGAGTCAGATTCAAGAAGCAAAAGTTTTTAATTCAAAGACTCGGAGTTGGAATGAGTCATTTTCCCTTAAAGTCCGAAACTCTGCCAATGTTTACGGAGTTATACTTATTTTTTTATACAAGAGTCGGAATTGAATTCTAAGAATCGCAGTGAGTCATTTTTCCTCTGTGTATAAATTTTTGCCAATGCTACAAAGTCAGAGTCGAAGTCGGTGTTCGACTAATTTTCAGGCACAGGAGTCCGAGTCAAGAATCCCAAAATTCTCGGAGCCGACAGTAGGGCGTCAAGGGCTATTTCCAACAAAATTTGAAGTAAATCCGCCTTAAAGTTCGAAATCTATATTGACTTTCAGTTTCCCTGTAGGTGCTAATGTTAAGGGATTTGAACTGTTCAAAATTGAACAGAAAATTGTTCAGATCAAAAAGATATTTTTGATGCATGAGTTCTTCATCAAAAGCTTTTTCCTACAAAGTTTGTTTGAAACCATTTCCCCTCTAAGTTCAAGATTCATTTTGGCCTTGAATTCCCCCCTAGGCGCAAATGTTAAGTTTTTTTTAACTGTTCAAAATTGAACGAAAAATTGTTCAAATCAAAAAATGAAATATGGAAATTGAGGTGTCCTTGCCAAGATCTTACGAACAAAAAAAATTGTTCGAATCGGCCTTATGTTCACTCAAAAGTTATTGGGGGGGGGGGAGGCAGAAGGCATTTTTCTCCATCTTAATACCCTTCTTTCCAATTTTTCTATATTTAATTTTTGACTTTTTTTTTTTGTTTTTTGCAATATTTTGAAGATGCATTTAGCATTCTTTCATGCTTTTTTCGTCTGACTTTACTGAGAAAGTAGGCTAAAAAAGGCCTTTTTTGCACCACCCTACTGTAAATAAAAGCCAGAAACCCATTGGACCAAGTGCATAAATGAGGAGATGCCATGCAAAAGCAAACAGGTCCATTTTAAGATCCTTTTTTAAAAAGCACAAAAAAATATTCTTTATTTAATGTTGACCTTTACATCAACAAAAAGTTAATCAAGCTCAGTTTCTAAATAATATTAATATTTGACAAAGTTTTGATAGAAATATGCTAATAATGTAACTGAAAACGTTGGATGTGTTCTTTTTTGCTTGAACTAAGATGATATGTATTTTTTTGCATGAACTAGGTTGGGATATGTTCTCTTTTGTCCGGACACATTTATTTAGTAAAACCCCCAAAAGAAATTTTACAAAATAATATACAGCCTGATAGTTTCAATTACAAATCTAATCTGCTGCAATAGTTGCAAATATCACTAGCTGGTGATTTAAAGCCAGCTTATTTAGTATGAATTTCAATATGAACTTTATGATATTGATTATATACTATTGAACTTTTGATGTACAATCAAAAGTTTAAAAATAAATAAAAGAAATATAATAAATAAAAAATATATCTAATTTAAATCATCTCGTAAAAGGCAAAACAAATATATTAGGTGATAACTTTTTAGCTAACTTACTATTTTGTTCGGGTTTTTCTTCTTTTTCTTCTTCTTCATCATCCCAATTATCCTGACAATAAAAAAAAAAATATATATATATATATATATATATATATTAGATTTTTTTCCCTTAAACTATCACTACACCAAATTACTACGAATAATTACTATAATATTACTGAGAACGTCCAGTGGGTCTGAAAAAAGCTACATCAGGCATATATATATCTGCACTTAATGTTTAATAATAGAGAAATAGCCATAGAACAAATAATTAATAAGAAAATGGGAATCAAGTTTCTATATTTCCATTCCAAAAGGGTATAGTATTGTTCCTAAAATTTTTATTAAGTTTAATTTAGCAATTAAAATAATCACCAATGGAAAAGAATAAAAACAAATCTGAAATAAAGTAACATAACTTGCTTTAAAATTCCATAGAAAGATTTCCATCTTTGTACATATAGATTTCAAAACAAAATACAAACATTTTAACCAGGGTTCTTCCAAAACAATGGAAAAAACTATAAAAAAACTGGAAGAATTGGGGGAAAAAGTAGAAGAAATGAAAAGAACTGGATGAAACCATCAGAAAACAAAACAGTACACAAAATTAGCATAGGTAAAATTCTAAGAACATATTTATGCTAATGAATATCAATATTTACTCTTGTGAATGAATATGTAATGCTATTAAGTAAAAAATTAAATTCGGTGGCGCAACAGTGCCTATTTCAGTTTCCAGGACTAAGGGATGGAGAATTTAAAGCAGATGTTCCAGTCAAGTGGTCAGCTGATAGAGGAACCCTCAGGCTTCAGTTCCTAAGCACGCTTGGTACTCATTTTATCGACCCACTGAAGGGATGAAAGGCTGAGTCAACAATGCTCTATTTGAGAATTGAACCTGGGTTTGTAGCGTGGAAGTGCAAAGCACTACTACAATTAAGCCACTGGGTTTTGTACTCTTAAATAAATGATCATTAATATTAGAAAAACTACTTTCAATCACAAGCTTTGGGTTTTCACGGGCAATACTGTTAACTTTAGGAAGGCACATTGTTACAATTTTGTTAGTGAAATGTTTGGTTTCTGCTAAGAAAAGTACCAAAGGCAGTCGGCCACCTTGCAATAACTCAAAGCATTATAACTAATATTCTTTTACCACTATGTTTTGATTGGGTCTCACAATCTTAGAAGACAGTGGGAACGTCCCATAACTTAAAGATTTTGCCGATCCCTTGGGACTTTGAGTTAACAAGAGTTGACTGTAATTGATTTAAACACACAGAGTACCATTAGTCTTAAATTATACCAAAAATTTTTGTTCGGCAAATTTACCTTGACTAATGTTCATGAATGATACTATTTATCCCGTACGGGTCGAACGCTGCAAGTTTGTGTCAGCGGTGACTGCTCGTCGTATCCGAATCATGCTTATCTGCGTTACAGCATACGCTACTCAACAATCCGAACTACACTCGTGTGCGGCTTGGTTTCAGAACGAAATGTTTACTATCAGATGGCGTTACTTATCCATGTTCCATCCAAATGATTTGGTCTCGAACATTAGTATTTCTCTCTCGGATGTCAGCATAGGGTCTGTCAAGTGTCTGATTTGTTGGACATGGTGATAAAAAAAGGGAAACCCATATTTATTTTGAAGCAGTTGTTTGTAGTTTCGATTCCATGGGAGATATTCTAGCACGGGGTTTTACTTTTAGATTCATTACTGTAGCCATGGTGAATATCTTTCCGAGGAGGAAATATCTAAATTTATGACTGATCCATCAATGGATCTTTTGGGCTACAATGAAACTAAATTATTGGAGTTTTTCATACAGTAGTTACTTTCCATAATCATTTGCTGAAAAAGAAGGCAAGGAACTTAGACGGAGTTGTGTAGTTTGCTCGAAGCACAATAAAAGAAGTAACACTACCTATGAGTGTAAAATGCGCATTGCTCCGTGCTTTAAAATACAATATTCTTCAAGTATTTCCTAATATTAAGAGCAATTATTTTCCCTCTTTTGTACAAAATATATTGTTTAATTTTGTTACTTTTAGTTATAGTAAAAAACACTATATTTTGTATTTTTATTGCTAAATATCAATTATTTTCATCAATTTTTTTTTGTTATTATTAAAATTATGATATATTTTACCACATATTAAAAAATGGTTTCATTTTTACATTAAGTGTACATTTTATCCATGATTATGTAATGAGTACTTTCCGAAATTGTGTATTAGGCTGAGCGGGAGAAATTGCCCCGGTCTTTATGCAGAGTTCACGCGTTACAAGCTGTGGTCCTGAGGGAGCGTAATCTTTTGTGGGCGCCGCTCTGAACGAGTTAGTCCCATTTATCAATTACAAGACTCTCCAGACTCAAAGCATCATAATAAACTAAGATTTTAAAGGAAGTCCCTTGAATATATGAAAATAACTAATATCACTTGAGTACCTCATGAGGAATAATTTCATAATTTTTGAAAAGAGGAAAGTTTTGTGTCAGTCATGTCTGTTAAGGATAAAAGTTCCTGCTGGCACTTGTTTGAAAAAGATGGTGCCTTCTTTCTCTAGAGGATTCATATTTATCCTATCCTTTCCTAGCCTTTAAGAATTCCGCTAACAACACTTGAGTGTGGTGGCCGACCCCCTTGGATAAAAGATTGAATTCTCTAAAAGAGCTTTCCAGAAATGGATTGACTGACAAAGAAACCGCAGCATACAAGTCTGAGAAACAACAAACATAAAAAAATGTTGGTAGCAAAAATTTGACTGGAATAGCAATTTTGGATGTTGACTTATAGGGGTTCCTGCAAATGTGTGTCAAGTTGGAGAGGTTTTAGCTGATTGAAATTAGCACTAGTTCAACCGAAAGAAAATAAATGTCGACTTATTGGGGAAGTCTTGTTGTTACCATGTTGAGTAACCAAAGTTTCACTGGAAGGGGGATTTTTTTCACCCAATGTATCCTTATAGATAGGTGAGGTATATGAACTGTCAAAGGGAATCAATAAAAATAATAATGAATTACTTCAAAATACATTAACATCAAATAAAGTAATACATAAAATATGTTCTTAAATGATATTTTTCAAAGACAGAATATTTAGTTCAGGCTTTTTTTTTTTTTTTTGAGCAATCACGATTGTTTATTACTTTCATTTGACTGTTTTTGGCGTTGTACAAAAGAGGGAAAATATTTGTTCTTAATATTAGGAAATACTTGAAGAATATTGTATTTTAACGCACAGAGCAATGCGCATTTCACACTCATAGGTAGTGTTACTTCGGCTCTCCTCTGATATGCCCCCCTCTTGGCGAGATTTTAATTTTTCGCTCGATACGAAAATCGCCAATAAGGCGATAACTTGGCAACCCTGGTTTTGCAACTTGAACGCTGGAAAGTAGTTTCTCGAAGTCTGTCTTTTTGCATGTGTCTGTGTGGTAGGAGGTAGGTGCTCATATGTTCCGCTCTTAGGGAGATTTTAAGTTGAATACTCTAAAATAAAGTTTCAATTCAAACTTTATTTTAGAGTATTCTTTTTCTTGTTGTTTTTTAATGTTAATTTAGTTGAATTTTCTATTTCAATTATGAGTTCGGTTTGTGATGTTGTCCAAATGTATCAATTGAAATTTTTGAATGAATCTTCTTTTTCTTTTTCGTCAGGTCGTCCAACGTTTGGACGTACCGGAGTCCTAAATAGATTTTTTATATTTAAACTAATTGAAAATAAAGAGGTTTTTTTAGAATTTTTAAGGGAAATTGGTTTACTTAAGAATGAAATGTTATGTTCTAGATGTAATTCTGTTATGAAAATTAAAAAAACTAAAAACTGTTCAGATGGGTTAATTTTTTTTTGTAGAAAGGTTATTGGGGGTGTTGTTTGTGGAAAAGAAGCAACGATCAGGAGTGGGTCATGGTTTAGTTCTAGCAAGTTGAAAATAGAGGAGATTTTTTTGATAACATATGAGATTTTAATTGGGACCAAAACTGCTGATATTGAAAGTCAATATTTTTTTTCATCACAAACTTTAGCCGATTGGCGAAATTATATTAATGAAGAAATATTAAATTACATTGAATTAAAATCCGAACAAATAGGGGGGGGTTGGGAAAGTTATTGAAGTTGATGAATCTAAATTTGGGAAAAGAAAATATAATCGGGGACATGCAGTTGAGGGACAATGGGTTTTTGGGGGGGTTGAACGGGGTTCGGGGAAAACTTTTTTGGTTGCTGTTGGGGATAGGGGTAGGGAAACTCTATTTTTGGCAATTAAGCAGTGGATACTACCAGGCACGACGGTGCACTCCGATTGTTGGAGGGCATATGATACATTGGGGGAGGAGGGGTATGAGCATTTAATAGTCAACCATAAACTTAATTTTGTAGATCCAGAAACTAAATGTCACACTAACACAATTGAATCCACATGGAGACACGTTAAAAGTACTCTACCAACATATAATAGATTAGGGGATTTTAAATTTTATTTAGCTTATTATTTATACAAAAAAAATTGTGAATACAAAAATGAGGATATGTTTGTAAAGTTTTTGGAAATAATTCGCGAAATTAATTGGGTGGAGTACAAAATACAAGTAAAATAAGGTTGTTTTTTTTGGAATTTTTTTTGTCAAAACAAACATAATTTAAATATTTTTGTAAAGTAATGATAATAAAAAATGGGATAATTTCCCTAAGAGCGGAACATATGTGCACTGCCTCACGTGAGGAAGTAAAAGAAAAGTAAAAAAGGTAAGTGAACATATTTTGAATTATTGTGTTTTTAGTGTGTTTCTGGTAGTTTGTATTTTGGTCTGGTTGGCATTTTTGTAGCACAAAAATGGTGTTAATTTCACATAAAATCTGTGACTTTATTGTATACTGAACGGAGGAGATCTGTGACTTATATCCGACTGTGATGTATATTAAAAGTCGGAGGGATAACGGACCGAGCGGCAGCGAGGTCCTGGCGAGCCCGAGGTCTCATAGTACTTTCGTAATGAGACCGAGGCAGGGCCGGCGAGCCGAGGTCTCATTACGAAAGTACTATGAGACCGAGGGCTCGTATCCCGGAGAAACAACGGAAAAAAATTAATGCATTAATTTCATTAAATAATTATCGACATAATTTGAATTTTTCCTGTTAGCGCTAAAAAAGCATCGCTAAGAACGATGTATGACATATGACGTCATACATAGTTTTCTTGGCGACGCTTTTTTGGCGCCAACAGGAAAAAGTCGCCAAGAGGGGGGTATATCAGATTTGTTCCGTTACTTCTTTTATTGTGCTTTGAGCAAACTACACAACTCCGTCTAAGTTCTTTGCCTTTTTTTTCAGCAAATGATTATGGAAAGTAACTACTGTATGAAAAACTCCAATAATTTAGTTTCACTGTAGCCCAAAAGATCCATTGATGGATCAGTCATAAATTTAGATATTTCCTCCTCGGAAAGATATTCACCATGGCTACAGTAATGAATCCCCGTGCTAGAATATCTCCCATGGAATCGAAACTACAAACAACCTTATTTTCCTACGACTTTATTTTCCCGCCAGCACCCTCTGCAGCATCACCGTCGACTGGCTCCTCACAATGCTGCTCCTATAGTGAAAGCTGTCTCGAGGTTGCATCTATATCCTACACACACACACACATACACACATGCATACATACAGACAGCTACACATACACACACTCATGCATACTGACACATACACACACCCACAGATACCCCCCTCTCACACACACACACACAACTACCGTTCACTCATGCCTACATGCATACACACACTCGTGATTGCGAAAAACATAATTCGAATTCAAGATGTCAAAATTCAAATTAATTTTTTTTTGTTTTTTTTTTTAATTAAATGATTTTACAAGGGTTGAAATGTCAAAAATCTATGAAAATTTTTCTATAAGACATGCCAATAGGGTTTCAGAGTTGTCAAAATTTTTGACAAGCTTTGAGTTCACATCCTACTGATATAGAACATCATAATCACTAAAGTTATAAAAATCAATGAGGTAAAACATTTTATATACAAAGAGATTTTTTGTATCACTAAAACACAGGGATGTAGGGGATATTGTAGTGCCAGGTTTATTTCAATTAAAACTCAATTTTTCCTAATTTATTCCTTCTAGGGTACTTACCGCTCTCTTGCAAGTCTTGCAGATCCAGAAACACAATAAAGGGAAACCTTAATTTTGAAAAAAAAAATCTATTCAGGCTAAGTGACACCGAGCAAACTCTTGTCGATAAAACACCACTTTAAACTTCCGAAAATTAATGATTGATTGAATAAGAGTAAAAAATATTGCTGAAACAACATTGCTGTTGTATTGTTTAAGATCTGTTTACTGAAACATATTGTTTCATTAAATGTTCACCATTTACTTTTATTGCAATAAACATAAACAAAGAATTAAAGGGATGCTTTTGACAATGCCGATATCTTTGAAAGAGTTCTAGAAAAAATTCTTAGGTAAAAAACACAAAAATTGACATTTCTGAATGTTTTCTTAAAAAATTATAAAAAGTAGGTCGAATAACACGTTAATTCATTTTATGCGCATTCGTTTGATTACTTGAAACAAATCAAATGCGTATTGATAGGTTCAAAGAAATTTGTTTTAAAGCTTAGTAGTTAAATGAATGATGATTATAATTATGAATAAAATTATACAAATTAACTCTTACTTTTACATCATCGTCTTCGTCCTCTCCTTCCCATCTGTCAGTGTGAAGAATAGGCTTTTTAAAAACTGCGGGCTCAAAATCTTCGTTCTCTGCATTGTTTAAAAATTAGATTTATATAGGTAGTCGCTTTAAAAACTACAGTTAAAATTTTAAATTAATAAATTACCACGTTTTGACTTACCCCAATCTGCTTCGCCGTCCGCCATGATTGCAAAAGAAAGGCAACTATGCAATAAGAAAAAGTGTTGCCGAAATAGCCGAAGGAATTACGCTCAACCGTTCAACCGGTACTAACCGCAGCGTTTTTGAGACCTACCGGCTAACTGGCTGCTTCCGATGACGTTCATTTATGAGCCTCACCGGTTGATCTACCTAGAGTCCCTACCTGCCGGTTAACGCATATATCCCCGGTTAACTGCAACTTAAGCTGGTTCATTGGTTGATGGAACCACGTAACATTTTCGACCAATCATAAGTATTTTTCACCTGCGTGTTATTCGTCTGCGCAAGTAAGCGGTGACCAACCGAAGCGTACGATGAAGCATTGGTTCGTGATGCATATTGATCGTTCCCAAGCGGTAATTCTGTAAGCCACGCTATGGCTTGGTTTCTTCCATGCTCGATAGATAGCGCCACTACTTTTTCATGATTTTTTTTTGCTTTCTTTTCAAAAATGTCTTGTGTCTTTTGAAGTTTTATCCATGGATAGCTTATCATCCGGCTTTACTTATTCAAAAATTAATATTACAAACGATCAAAACGAAAATTTAACTTACAGAGTAAAAGAAATCACTGATGCTGCAAATGTAAGTTTTAAAATTTTTTTTCTTAATTACTTGCGGATAATCCCGAAAAAAAAAAAAAAAAAAAAAGATGTTATTAAAGGGACAGAACAGCCGATTTAAATTATTGGAATTTAAAAAAAAAATGTGAAAATTCATGTGCCTAAAGGTTTAACGTTGTAATTAATAATTTAATCAACGGTCTAATTGATACAACTATATCAATTAGATAACATTATATGCAGTATGTAAGTCAGAACAGCTCTTTTACAAAAGTACTCCAATAGGCTTTCTAGTTTTTTATTTATTTATTTATTTATTTATTTATTTATTTTTTTTTTTTTTGAAAAACACAAAGACACACACACACACACACATATATATATATATATATATATATATATATATATATATATATATATATATATATATATATATATATATATATATATATATATATATATATATATATATATATATATATATATGCCAATGATTTTTTTTTGGTGGAGGGGGGGTGATCGCTTCCTTTTGGGGGGGGGGGACACATTCACCCTTAGTTTTATTTACCCATGTTTTGTAGCATTTTTTTAAATTAATTTTCTGTTTAGTTTGTTCTTTAAGTTTTGTTGTTTTTTCCACCAGTACTTACATGTTCTTTACTTAATTGCTATTTTGGGCCTTTTTTGGTTAAAGATTTTTTAGATTGTATTTGTGTTTCAATAAAAATTGAATTAATTTCTCTTTTGAATGGCTTATACAGATTTAACTTAAATATGCTTGTTAATTTTATACACAGAACTGGTTACATCATCCGATTCTGATCCGCCAATATCAACTAATTCCGATCCGCCGGTCGAAATGCGATCCGAAAACTGCTGGAAACGACAGTCCGGTTTGGAAAATTATAGGCAATTTTTTACTTTAACTTTTTGATCGCCAGAAAAAAAGTCTTTGTTCAGTAGAAATATTTTTCTAAACAATCGGGACCGAACCCCATTCGGATAATTAGAACCAGAAAATGTTCTATTTAAAAAAAATAATTGAGTGTATGTGATGTTACTTAGTTGTAAAATATTTTATTGAAAATGAAACAATAAAGTAAAATTGCAAAATTAAGGAATAATTATTTGAAAATGTGGGACTGATATTACACCAAAAAAATTATAATTTAAAAATGAATAAATAGAAAAATGAAATAAAAATGAATTGTAAAAAAAAAAAATTGTAAACAAATTTTCAGAACTTATAAAAATTCTCCCCGAAATTCAAAAAATCCCCCCTGAATCTGAAGTAACGGGGGACATTCCCCTTCTAGAAATTGAACCCTATTTCAAACCCTGTTATATATACATTTAATTGAAAGTAACTTGCCTTTGTATTGTGATTGTCAATTTAGCAGTGCATCCTGTATGCTTTGAAGGACCATCCCCAGAAACTATTCGGTCTGTCATGCACACAGCGATAGCTGATTTTGTATTTATTAAATCTCCCTGATTTCGGATATGTTGTTGCAACACGCCAAGTACTTTTTGTATCTTCACTGTGTTGCTGTAACCAGTTCTGTGTATAAAATTAACAAGCATATTTAAGTTAAATCTGTATAAGCCAATCAAAAGAGAAGTTAATTCAATTTTTATTAAAACACAAATACAACCTAAAAAATCTTTAACCAAAAAAGGCCCAACATAGCAATTAAGTAAAGAACATGTAAGTACTGGTGGAAAAAACAACAAAACTTAAAGAACAAACTAAACAGAAAATTAATTTTAAAAAATGCTGCAAAACATGGGTAAATAAAGCTAAGGGTGAATGTGTCCCCCCCCCAAAAGGAAGCGATCACACCCCCCCCCACCACCAAAAAAAAAATCATTGGCATATATATATATATATATATATATATATATATGTGTGTCTTTGTGTTTTTCAAAAAAATAAATAAATAAATAAAAAACTAGAAAGCCTATTGGAGTACTTTTGTAAAAGAGCTGTTCTGACTTTCATTTCACACTATATACATGTACTCCCCCCCCCCCCCCGAATACTGCATATAATGTTATCTAATTGATATAGTTGAATCAATTAGACCGTTGATTAAATTATTAATTACAACGTTAAACCTTTAGGCACATGAATTTTCACATTTTTTTTTTTAAATTCCAATAATTTAAATCGGCTGTTCTGTCCCTTTAATAACATCTTTTTTTTTTTTTTTTCGGGATTATCCGCAATTAAATTAAGAAAAAAAATTTTAAAACTTACATTTGCTGCATTTTTATCAGTGATTTCTTTTACTATGTAAGTTAAATTTTCGTTTTGATCGTTTGTAATATTAATATTTGAATAAGTAAAGCCGGATGATAAGCTATCCATGGTTAAAACTTCAAAAGACACAAGACATTTTTAAAAAGAAAGCAAAAAAAATCATGAAAAAGTAGTGGCGCCATCTATCGAGCATGGAAGAAACTAAGCCATAGCGTGGATTACAGAATTACCGCTTGGGAACGGTCAATATGCATTAGGCAAAGACTAAGTTAATTTAGTGGCGCCATCTATTATACAGTGTAAAAATGTCTGGGCGTGGTTTCAGATCTTTTGGATTTTGGAATATATGCGTTCATGAAGAGTTGCTCTCTGCGCTAAGAGAGAATCCGCCAGAAATCCCCCTGTTTTTGTTGCATTGTCTCTTAATTCGCTGTATTCTTTTGCTGTAAGTACATTTCCTTTGTTTTACAACTCATTTTTCTGTTTGTCGTTAATATGATATTCTCTGTTTTGGTATTTTATTTTGGTTGTTGAGCGAATATAACAATTCGATACATTCATGTAATATGCATAACACGCTGTTTTTAGGGTTAACTTTGTAATTTTATGCAGCTAACTCCTGCTTATCCGTGAACGGATCATCCGACTTGTAGATTATCTCTTCTTACTTGAATAATAACTAAATCATTATAATAAATCGAGAAGACTATCAGAATATTATTGTTAGATTTGGAAAAAGAAAGGAAGAACGAAAAAAAGAGAGGAGGGACTCTGAATAAGAGAAAAACATAAAGATTAAGTAAAATGTATTTTTTTGGTATAAACTGTTGTGGCACTTAAAAAAGAGTTAACTGTTTTCTAGTAAGCATATTTGATTTTTTTTTTCTCCTAACCCCCCCCCCCCCCTTTTTTTGTTCATCCCCCTTTTCTTTTCCCCTTTTTCTTCTCCCCCTTTACCTTGCCCCCTTTTTTTTCTTCTTTTCCCCAGTTTTTTCCTTTTCTACCCACTTTTCTTTTCTTTTCCCTTCTTTTTTTCTTTTTTTTTGCGGGGGGTGGGGGGTTAGGAGAGGCCCGACGACATAACTGACAAAGGCCCCGCATTGGCTCTCTACGGCCCTGGGGGGATGCATCTGCCCCCGCACATCCTAAATATTGGCCTTGCCCTCTCACTTTTCAGAGTTCAAAATGAATGATCAGTTTAAAAAAATTTCACAGGGTGGTGGATTGATTTTGCTCATGAAAATGAACTAAAAAATTCCAAAAAAGGACTTTCATTTTGTTTCATAAGAATGGAACTTTGAATTGGGGGACTACGGTGGCCAACTGTACCGAATTCGAGACCATATTCCTCATTTTTTGAGATTATTTAGCGAGTTCTGCTAAATTCAATAATATGGCAAAGGTTTACAAAAAAAAAAAAAAAAAAATCAGCCAGTGCAAACAAAAAAAAAAAAAAGAAGAAGGATTAGGGACGCCACCCTCTTACCCTTTGAAATCATTTTTTGCCCCTCCCCCCCCCCTTCCGCTTTTTTGTTGCACCAGCAACCTATGTTTGCAATTACTGCCAATAATTTTAATAAGCTAGTTATTTTTTACAGATATATTTTATTTTATTTTAACTGTGATCATTAATTTATCATGTTTAAATTTATCTCTTATTATTACACGAAAAATCATATTTAACTTATTCTATGGTAAAATAAACGGTTTCGAATTATGTGTCTATCAAACCTTTCCTTGTTGCCATTCCAAATAATTAGCCCTTATAATTGGAAGTATGCTCTGTGTTAATATTATTGACCTTTTTTCATGATGTTTATTTAGAAACTAAATGAAAGAATCAATTTTTGATTTAATTATGCAATATTATACTTATTTTAAAATTAAATTCAGCTATAAATCGTTTGTTTATTTAGATAGATTATTAAAGAAACTGAGAACTGACCATGTTGGACGTTGGACATTACATTACCCTAAGTAATTTTTCTTTGGTATATTTTTGGTGTAATATTCAATTTTTCTTTTTTTTTTTTTTTTTGTACGCATTTAATTTTATTCACGTTGAGATGCAGGAGAGCAGCAGCAGTGGCAAGAAGGGGGGGAGGGTTAAACCCTTAGAGCCCTTGGATTAAAAACATATTGCCGATCCTAGTATACTGGTAACCATCAGGGTTCGTTGAATTAAATCAGCTTGATTTAAATCAAGTGATTTTTTGAAAAAAATCATCGATTTTACTCAATTGATTTGAATTAAGTGATTTTTTAAAGAAAATCATTATTTAAAACCAGTTGATTTTTGTTTTATAAATTTTTCATTTTTTGAACGTATTGCTCTAAATTTAACTGATCTGCATGACACTATCTCAACTTCAACGGGCAAAACTACATAGGTGTGTGTAACAGATTTTCTTTCTTGCAATTTGCAATTTTACTTTTACTTCAAAATTACAGTACAGAACAAAATAAAAATTTGCAGTTTTTCTTATACACCATGACTAATATAGTTAAGAAAAGTAATTATTTAACATATTATTTAACACTAAAAACGTACATGATGATGGAAACCTTATCTTTAAGCAAAGCATAACACGAAATCACATCTTATCTAAGCATTATAATGCATTTATAATTTTTTTAAAAATGTATTGAATAGTTAGAGAATATATCTTAATTTTAAAAGTAAGCTGAATGGATTCATCTATTGTATGAATATGAAAAATATTATGCTTATAAATGTAAAGTAATTAATATCTACAAATTTTAGAAGATTTGTAAAAAAAAATCTGATTTAAATTTTAAAAAAATCGATTTAAATTAAAAAAAATCACGAACCCTGTGTGGTAACATACATTTATGGGAAAGGACTGCACGATCCCCCTCCTCCTTCGAAGGAAAATTCTGGCTGCGCTTATTTTGCTGATATTTATATAATGGGGTCGTTTCCAAAATTTTAGAAGTATTTTTTTCTGAAAGAACATGCGCTTTCATTGTTTACACTTCTGTCGTGTGATATCACAAATGATGAAATGCCATTCAATATTGCCATTCACAGAACTAAATATTTAATTCGCATCTTTACTCACGTGTTATTGGCAAGCGTAGAGTGCAATTTTAATTCGTTGCTTGATTATCATAACGTGGAACCGTGGTAAAAAGATGCGCCAAAATGCATCATTTGTGACGTTATAAAGACCACGCCTTGTTTGAAAAATCGGACGTTTTAAAAAATGAATTTAAAAAAAAATGTTGTGAAAATGAAAGAATTTTTTGGGTCCATGTAATTTTTTTTTCTCATTCTATCCATTTCAATGACTAAAAGTATTACTTTTGACTGAAGGAAACCACCCCATTAATCGTTTAGAATTTTGAACAGCGATCATGACTATACCATAACTAAATTCATATAATAGACTACATTTTGGTGCAATAGTTATTTTTAAAAAATAGTTTAGATGTAAATAGATTTAACCTCTTTTGGTTTTGTTTCCAGCATTTTTATTTTATGTATCATCATTATAATTGTTATTTTTTTATTATTATTTTGTGGTTTTCCTTGTTTCAGCGCAATGGGGTCGTTTCCGAAATTTTAAAAGTATTTTTTTTCTTAAAGAGCATGCTTAAAAACATTGGATTTGACTATTTTAAAAATCATTTGACAAAGTTTAGTATTTTTCAACAATTATTTTAATCGGTACGCAGATTCAATTTCATTTTTTATGCTTCTGCACATGACATCACAAGTGATGAAATGCCATTCACTGATGCCATTAGCGCAGAGCGCAATATTTAATTCGCTTCTGAATTATCATAAGCTGGAGACGCGGTAAGGAAACAACCCCATTCTAAATAATTATTTAGTGATTGTTTTGGTATTGGTAGTGTTTTACTATTATTTAATTAGTTTTATTAGATTTAGAGCTTTTTTTACCCACTCAATGCAAAAAAAATGAGACAGTCTGACCATCGATTACATGGAAAGGCTACTATCCGGTTTATAGGCGGAAATGGACGTATCTATTAGTTTATATGGGTGTTAGTTGGTTTGTTACAGATGAGCACTTTTGCCTCTCCACTATTTAGCCTTCGTTTTGTAAAAATGAAAATTTGCTCTCAGCAACATTTTTTCAATCTAAAGTACATTAGATCTATATTCTCAAGGAAAAAATTAATTGATTTATTAATTCACAACAAAGTTTTGAGCTTACCATTTTGCTTTTACGTTCCTGAACGAAATGAAAATATTTTCTTTTCTTTTTGTTGTTTCTATGGTAACTATTTTTGTTTTCCCTTATTTTATTTTAGAGAATGCAATAAATGAGTAAGGCACTCGTGGCAAGAATAAAACGCGTGCATCAAAACCCCATCGTTATTTTCCCGTCTCCCCCAGCTAGATTCATTCAGATGGAATCGTCTTTACTTGGCAGATTGTCAAATTACATACAATCTGCGGTCAAATAGTAGTATTGAAACAAATTAAACGGTTAAAATCATTTTTTTCTTTCCGTTTTCATTTTTTTCAGAAATTAACTGAGTATAGTACACATTTTTCAGGCGTAAAGTTTCTAATTATGGTAAATGTATCTTGATGCTTAACTGTAGCTCTGACGCACAAATCCAAACAGGGGCGTGCACGAAAGGAGGGGGGAGAAGAGACGCCTGTTAGCTTGGGCCCGAGATTTTTAAAATGAGGGGTGAAGTATATGTATATAGGGACGTTAGAGTAAGCAAACAATATGGAGGGTTCCCGTAAAAGTCATCTGTGACGGGCCCTAAAATTTCTGGGCACGCCCCTGGATCCAACATCTACACTACTGGCCATTAAAATTGCTACACCAAGAAGAAATTGCCAGAATGAAGCTAAATTTTGCACACGTGATAGCAAAATTGACATTAGAAAGTGATTACAAAATGAAAGCAAATTGATCATTTAATGTTGGAAAAATCTCAAATGAATGGAAGTTGAAGTTCCCTGCTAAGCCACCTCTGGCATGAATGTACGATGTACGAAGCGATGCAATCGAGCATTGAGGCCCTGCAGTCTCCTACGATATCCTACGTCATTTCGTACCACAGTTGCTGTAAACGTGCCACTCATTCGATCAAACTCATACGCATGTCACCACGGGGCTCCCAGGAGCCATTTTTTAACCCGACAATGCGCGGTCACAAACAGCATGGCAGCATGTGTGTCAAGGGACTTCCTTTGATCTGCGCAATGCACTGATTTGTCACAAATCGAGCATATCTGGGATCACTTGACACGGTAAATTGGACAGCTTGTAAGTTTGATCGAATTAGTGGCGCGTTAACAGCAACTGTTGTACGAGAGGACGTAGGACATCGTACGAAACTGCTGTGCCTCAATGCTCGACTCTTACATTCACGCTAGAGATGGCGAAACGGGGTACTTAAACCTCCATTTATGTGGGATTTTTCCAGTAATAAATGATCATTTTGCTTTCATTTTGTAATCGTTTTCTAGTGTCAATGTTGCCATCACGTGTGTAAAATTGTGTTTCATTCTGACAACTCCTTCTTGGTGTAGCAATTTTAATGACCAGTAGTGTAGTTTTCGAATGGGGCAATTGCACGAAAAAGTGACATGAGATTTGAAATCTTCATATATGTGATAGCGAATGATCGCGTAACGCTCTTGACGTCACCCTTCATCGGCTTTGAGCTACCTCTAAATATTATTCAAATGTAAAAAAAAAATTGTGCCACTTATTTTCTAATTATTGGAACCAAATGGGAGGGTAAGACTCAAAAAATTTTCACCTTCGAAATTTTGGTCCATCCTACTGTAGAGTTTGTTTGAACGCGCTAATCTCGGGGACTACTGGTTCGAGTTGAAAAATTCTTTTTGTACTGAATAGTCTATTCATTGAGGAAGGTTATAGGCTAGATAACATCATGCTATGACTAATAGGACTGTAGCAGCTGTAAAAAATTTTATGAAAATGGGAAAATTTATATCTATACTAATATTCTGATGCTAAAGAGTTTGTTTGAATGCGCTAATTTCAGGAACTACTGGTTCGAATTGAAAAATTCTTTTTGTGTTGAATAGTCCATTTATTGAGGAAGGCTATAGGCTATTTTTTAAAATGAAATTGACCAGAATATTTGTAATTGCAAATAAAATGTTTGATTGATTGTTTAGTTCTATGAATTCTTAATAGATGGCGGGGTAAGTTAACTCTTCGAGAGGGCACTGGCCGATAGTGTCGATAGCTGCATGCCCATGCTACGCTGTTGTGATCAGCGAACAGATTTTTAAATGCGTTTTTTTTTCGACGTTCAGGTACATAATAGGGAAGTTTTCGATTTTTCAATTTTATTTTTATATGATAGAGTAACATGTATGAACATCATAGGTAAAAAAAATTTTGCGATACGATAAGTAGTTTTTTTTAAATAAATTTTTAAAGTTCAAGCGCTTGTGACGTCAAATGGCATAGAAAGTGACGTCATGCGCTCTTCCGATAGGGGAGAAGCCGAAGGTCACGCATTCGACTTCGAAGACGAAACGTAAAAGGCTTATCTCCTCGCATTTAACTCCGCGCGTTTCTGGAACATTAAACCTCTCATTCTCTCGGAAATATTCGAATATCATCTTTGATGTTACATGAGGAAGATTATTTAGATTGTGCTTTAACGAATTCGGTCTCCATAGT
This sequence comes from Uloborus diversus, assembly GCF_026930045.1. NCBI lineage: Eukaryota > Metazoa > Arthropoda > Arachnida > Araneae > Uloboridae > Uloborus > Uloborus diversus. The sequence goes on along the minus strand of NC_072739.1, from coordinate 131,395,751 downwards.
GTGTTCAAAAGGATTATTGAATTTCTAAAAAATAAAAATATCAGCGCGCTCAAAATGTCCGTAGCGAAAACAAGGGATCTTTGGCGGAAGGCTGCCCATTCGCGCCCTGTGACGTAGGCTCGTGATGTTTCAGAAGAGCGCACTTTTGCGCGTGGATTTTTAAAAATTCATTAAAAATCAACCACGGTGTTTTAAAATTCGGCGATGGTGAATTTTTTAGTTTTGAGGGTCAATTAACAATATCCAATAGCCAAAATATGAACATTTAATAGGTTGCAACTTCCCTATTTGATTTTGTAGGATTTTTCTATTTGGTTTTGTTTGCCTTATTTCATCAACGTTTGTTTTTGTTCTTATAGTTGAAGATATAGTTACTTATATAAGTAAATAATTTGATTTGTCGAATTATTCAATTGTGATTGTTCTTTATAACGTTTTTATTGCAGCACTAGCAGTATCCGCACAGCGATGCCCGTGCTAAAATTTAATGGAAGTCCGTTGACTATAAGAAATTGACGCCCCCTCACCCTCTGATGTAAAATTATCATTTTTCTTTGTATAAATGCATACGGGCAATTCCGCCGTTACGGACGTAACAATCACAGACTTTAAACACACATAATTTCAATTTGGTTTCATAAAGAGTTACAAATTTTTTTTCTGTTGTATAGTTTGGTGTTATTAATGCTATCAAAAATTTGGGTGCAGATTGCTTTATTAGAAAAAGTGACAAAAATTAAAAACTACCTGTTACGGACGTAACTCAGAAAACAGCAAAATGTATACATTGTCATACAATTGCCAATATTCCTGTGAATTATTCATAGATTTCTAAAATTTTCTTTGAAATACTTGTTCTTGAGATTTCAAGCTTTCTAAAACCATCAAGTTTTCATGGATATTGTTTGGAAAATTTATGATAGAAATTTATATATTTGTTACGGACGTAACAAAAAAGTGTTACGGACGTAACATGTCTGATATGGTAATTGCACAAAGCAAATAAAAGCTTGTGTATACTAATAAGTTTTGTTAAGAGAGTGCAATGGTCTAGATTAACACATTATTTTGCCCATTTAAGTTACACTTTAATAGTTTTTAAAGATTTGCGGAGGTAGGGAGCATCTCCCATGCATATACTAACCACCATGTAAATAAATATAAAATATAAATTGGTGCGTCATAAAAAGTGCAATTATCCAAGGGGAAATTAAGCAAAACAAAAGTGGAATTATTCAGTTACAAATAAATTTTTCAAATTTTTAACATGAACATGGAAGGAGAGGGTGGGGGAGGGCTTCTACAAGAGAGTACTTTTACAGTTTAAGAATTTTCGATGATTTTCTCTATCTCTCAACAAACATATTAACTGCCAAATTTCTTTTAAAGTTTAATGGTTGCCTTTGATTTCAATCGCTTTTTAACAGAATTGGCACTTTTTTTGCCAACGGTGGAAAAAAATTGTCGAAACTGACATAGGAAAAATGCATTTTGGCCAACATTTGCCTAAGTAATCTAAATCTTGCTTCAAAACTAAATGTGTTTTATCTGAGGATCAGATGTAGCTAGTTTAATAATATTTAGTACTTTTAATTTTAATCTAATCATTCTTTTTAATTTAAGTTTTAAAACTATAAAATATTCAACGCATCAATGAAGCAGTAATCTAAATATTATTTTTTTGCGGAGAGTAAATAACAATAAAAAGTAACTCAGTAACTTTGGTTTAAACTATTCAAACAGGACAAAATTCTTATCTCTAAGTTATTAAATAAGAAGTAATATCAATTTGGCTATGCTTTCAGAATGATAGAAGTTTGAAGAGAAAAACTATACTTAATATCTAATATAAATTTAAAAAAAATATACTAATGAAAATTACGCACAATATGCTTTGGATTTCATCGTGTTAAATGATCAAGTAATTTTCACAAAAATCTACTTGGAGAACACTATTCTTTTGTGTCATAGTGCATTGATGAAGCAAAGTTTAAGAATTTAAGGAACCCTCTAGAATATTTTTATGCACGTTATTAAGCATTAATTGCTAATCTAGAATTATTAACAGCAATTGAATTTATTGCATGATTTGGAGGACAAAAAAATCATACCTTGAGATTAACACCTCAGAGCAACAGTAGGATATCTTGGTGTTATTCCTAGGATTAGATGTCTTAATGTTGCTCTGAGGCGACGATGTGTATTTCAATAATTTAAAAAAATGAAATTAAATATCCACTAATATTTATAAAATTTTGAAATTCACAGTGTTAGAAGTTTTGTTATATCATATTACATGTCATACCCTATATTTTCATTGCCCATCCTGTGCTTTTTTTCTTTTTAATTGGAAATATACATGTGTTACGGACGTAACGTACTGCTTTTTGTTACGTCCGTAACAAAAAATGTTACGTCTGTAACGCCATTTTTTTAAAAACTAAAGAAATTCTAATGTTTTAAACTATGGTAAACAATTATTCTAATGAATTGCTAAAAGGACAAAAAAGGATTTCTTTTAATTTTGATTTTTTAGGAAGTAACGACAACTTTTGCTAAATTTTTGTTACGGACGTAACATTGAACTTCATTTTTTTAAAATTTAAATTGCCTGATTTTATTTTGTAAAAAAATAAAAATAAATGCATGTTATTATAGTATTATGTTAATAGTTTCAGCTGTATTGCAATTAATTTTGGTTATTTTTATTTTGCTATTAGAAATAAGCGTTTGAAAAAGGGGTATTTTTTTCTGATTGTTTTGAAGACCCGACTATCATACTTCCAACTAGGAAAAAAATTTATTATTTAATTTTATTCAAAAAGCAATGCAATATTCTGAAAATACACATTTCAAGCTTTACAATGATGTATAATATAGCAAAATAACTGCAATATGAAATTTTGACCTACTGGTTTCACTTTTCATGGAATTGCCCATACACAACTTTTCGAAAAAAAAAATTCAAGTTTCTTTGGAATTTAAAACTTTTTGTCAAATCATTGAATTAGATTTAGTTGCTTTAAAACTCTATTTAATGAGTGAAGCGGTTTTTACTGCAATTAAGAATATTTATTTCGCCAAATAAACAAATTAAAAAAAAAAAAGACATCAAATAATACCTTTCAAATGTAAAAATAGTTCCGCAACTCTATTTTTTATCGCCAAACTCGCCCAGCAACCACGCTGTCATAATCCATCCGTCAAACGAAAAAAAAAAAAAAAACATCCAGTGGAACATTCCAAAATTATCGTCAGAAAGAAAAGAAAATGTACATTTCACTCGGATAAAAATAAATCAAAAGTTTATGTTCTTTCAAAACAAATCGCAAAAACAACGAATTATATTTTACGGTTGCTTTAAAACAACAATCCTAGACTGAATTGCTCAGCGCCTAACGTGCCAGGCACCACGCTACCGGAACCCAATGCCTTTTGCAAGTGAAGCGGATGTTTTTTCTTTGGCAATAATAAATATTTCGCAAAATAAACAAAAGAGTAGAAAATCACATTAACAGTAGCTTTCAAATCTTTATATATTAAGAGCTGCGTTGCCCGGCTTTGCCCGTTCTACCTTGAGAATAAAAATTGTGTCAAAAGATACATATTCAACAATCAGGCTTAAATAAAAGAAAAAAAAACATGCAAAATTACCCTTCCAAACAATGACGACAGATATTAAATTACCTTTATAAATTAAAATGCGAAAGATGGATTTTAAAAGCGTAACCATGGAAACACGGAACAAAATAAGTTTAAGAAATTAAATGCAAAGTAAGGATAGAAACAATGGATTCAAAAAGCGTAGGCGTGGAAACGCGAAAATAAAATAGTCGACAACCTGAATCAAAATGACATTTTTCGAATTTGATTTAAAAACGCTTGTAATTTTTTTTTCTTTGAAGATAGAAGCTAAGTTTTTGGACCACAGGTCGAGAGAGACCTGGAGTAAAAAATGTCGCTTTTTCCAATGGTGTCAAAAAGAAAATTGTGGGACAATTCCTTCATTTTTTATTGATAGATTTAATAATGAAAGTAGTGCCTAAAATTTCAGCTAAGCCTAAAAAAGTTCGAGCTAAAAACGCAAATTATTCCTGCCGTAATTAAGTTAGATCGTTGAAACAAATTGTTTAGAACGCTGAAAATTCTACCCTTTTCAACGATATATAATATTAATATGTGCAAGTAATTTTCACTTCCATATTCGGGAATTTATGTGAAATTTGGGCCTAAATTGGAATAAAAAAAAAAGAACTATTTATCGGATTTTTTCGAATTATTGCATATGTCACTCAGTAAAAAAGCACCTTTCATATTATAGTGAAGGAATTTTTTCAAATAGGTGCAGTGGTTCCGGAGATTACCTCGAACATATAAACACACAAAAATCTGCCCTCTCTCTTTTTAATATTAGTATAGAGTGTTTATTTGGCGAAACACTTAAAATTACAGGGAGAAAAAACGCTTCACTCGCTAAAGGGCAGGGCTACGGTAGCGTGGTTGCTTGGCTCGTTAAGCGATTAACTATGCAGTTAAAGGATTATTTTGAGTTTAAAGCTACTGTTAATAATTTTATATGTTTTGGCGAATAGTTTTAAATTCCAAGGAGACTTTAATATGTCTTTTGAAAAGGTGTGCACCCATTTTAGTTAATCCTTTTACATTAGAAGAGGGGTGGGGGGGGGGTGGCGAGGATTTGTTTTGTTCAGCGGATTTCCTTTAACTTCTTAGCACGGGCATCGCTGAGCAGGTACACTAGTTATTTAATATAATGCATTCTGTAGCTTAAAAGATTTTTTTTTTTGCATTTAACTCAATGGGGACGTTTCCAAAATTTTAAAAGTATTTTTTTCTGAAAGAGCATGCTTAAAAACATAGGATCTGACCATTTTTTAAATAATTTATTTAAGTTTAATATTTTTAAAAAATTACTTAAATCGGTTCGCTTTTATTGTTTACACTTCTGTCGTGTGACATCACGAATGATGAAATGCCATTTAACGTTGCCATTCACAGAACAAAATATTTCATTCGCATCTTTACTCACGTGTATTGGCAACGATATGGTTGATAGCAAGCGTAGAGCGCAATTTTAATTCGCTGCTTGATTATCATAACGTGGAAACGTAGCAGAAAGATGCATAGACTAATAATTAGAGTAGACCGAGCTTTCCCAGACTTGCTGATGAAAAAATTGGTTCATGGATACATCATGTGACTGGTGGGAGGCTTGGCGAAAACTTTGGCAGCATGGTTGCTAGATGGCAACATTATCTATAGTTTGGCACTCGACATGTATTTTAAGACGTAATGTGTTTTCATTATAATTTTTTTCCAGGTGCAGAGATTGAACTGTTTTTCTTTTAGTTATGCATTATTTTGACATTAGTAATTAGTTTTTGATCACAGTTTTCAGTAACTTTTATTTCATCCGGAACTGCTACGTCAGCGTTGGCGTGAACGTAATGGCTTAAACGTTTTGCGTTAACGCAAAAATGTACTAATCGGTATCTTAAATTGAAATTGTAGGTTACCTTACCGCAATCTTACCATTTGCCGATTCTTTTTGGGCGCTTGCATCTTTAATTGCTTAAAGAGTTATTGAAAATGAATGAAGAAAAGGCACAGTACTATCTAAACGAAAAACTCACTATATTAACAAAATATTTACAACTTAGAATAACAAATTTACAAATCGGACTCCATAAAAGATCATTCTTCCGTGTTCCATCAATTCTATTTATTTCATTTCTCGCGGGCGTTAATCGTCTGCTACTATCAACGCTCGCTGTTGCTAGGGTATCCACCAGTCACATGGTTTGGTTTATGAGCAGCAAAAGGGTTGCCATAGCTCGGTCTACTCTTATTATTAGTCTATGGAAAGATGCCCAAAATTGCATCATTTGTGACGTCATAAAGATCACTCCTTGTTTGAAAAATCGAACATTTAAAAAAATTAGTTTAAAAAAACTGTTGGGAAAATGAAAATGTTTTCTGGGTCCATGTAATTTTTTTTGCTCATTCTATCCGTTTCAATGACTAAAAGTAGTACTTTTGACTGAAGGAAATCACCCCATTATTGCACTATATTTTGAACACTTTCTTTTGCACACATGCATAAATGTCGAAAAATTTGGTTAGTGGAAAAAATACATGCATACAAATTTAAATTTTTAATGAAGAATTTAATTTCAATGTAACTAGATCAAAACCAACTGTATAAATAAGTTACACATATATTTATACTTGATTGGTCACATTGAATTCCTGCTCGAAAACAGCATTTTAGCTGCTCATGGTCAACAAGGGAGTTTTGGGGAGAAAGGAAATGTTTCCCACTCTGGCGTAGGCTTCTGGCTACGTCTCTGCTTATAAATTCACATTTATTACAAAAATCGTTTATGAACTTTTTTTCTTTTCTTTTTCTTTCTTTTTTTTTTTTTCCTTTTGACGTCCAGAGTACTGCGAACAATTGAATGATGGTATGCAGTTCAGATTTATGCCATGTTAGCTATAAATCCTAGAAAGAGGAATGAGCAGAGCTCGAAAATATCGAAAAGATCCAATATTTTGATTCATGGATCCCTCACTTGCCAAACCGACTAACTCCATGAAACAAAAAGTAGAGAATAGTTATGAAGAAGATAGTATTATATTATATCCGTCTGCCGTCACATAGACAGAAATGAACTGAACCAAAATTTTAAAATAAATTCACATGCTAAGCATTGATAAAGAAGTATTATAGTAGAAATGAGGACTTTTTTAAAAAGTGGAGTTAATCGATTTGGCAATTGAGGCATCCATATATGTCGGAAATTTTCAATCAGCGAAAACTAAAGTCTTTACATATTAACTGAATTGTCAAATCACTGTTGTTTATTTCCTTCTTATTATTACAATATATTGGTGGACTTAAGACTATTGTTTCTTTCATTATTCATCTATAAATGTAAATTTCATGTAAAAATGTATTGTACTTAAAGTATTCACAATCAGTTGTGAAATGTGATGATTTAATGTTGCAAAAATAAAATACAATAGACATTTCTATTACGCGGATTTGATTATACGCGATTTAAGATTTGACACCTTTATTTTATTTCACGCGGATGAATTTTGATTTTATCCGAATGCGGCATTGCTAATAGATAAAATTTTCCCTTCTTTCAAAATTAAAATGCCTGAGATTGCAGATACCCTTAAAAAAATTGCTTTTTGTTGTACTAATAAGCGAGCTTGGGTCTCTGGAGACATTTTTTGCGATCTGTTCCAGAGCTGTTTCCAGATGTAAAATTACTTAACTCGCACAACTCAGAGCCTACTGGGAGAAGAGCTTTCGGAAGTGACAAGAACGAAACCAACGAGGATAACGACATCGATGACACACAACCAAAAGCTTTCAGCCTGAAAATTTTGAGCCTTTCCTTGACGATGGCAAATTATCTTTCTGATTTGTTAGTCAATAAAGATTTCGAGGTATTCCGGAAGCGTTAAGGCCAAGCAAAGAACTACGCAGAAAAATATTTAATGCCAGCCAATTCAGACAGAAAATCATACCAGCTCTTTTTTTATAAACAAAAAGTTAATTCATGTTCATGCACGTTGTACATATGTTCCGGAACAGCGGTTCCCAACCTTTTTCCCATTGCGAACCCCTTCCAAAATCCGAAGAAGTTAGCGAACCCCTCGTGTAGTAAGCAATAAGTTAGCAAGGAAACGCACATCCACGCACACTCATGTAATATAATTTAGAAGATTTTTTCTTTTTTTTTTTCAGTTTGATGTTACTGAATAGTTCATAGCAAGAGAAAAACATAAAACATTGCTCCAGACTAAAATGATATCTAAAAAATGATTGCGAAACAAATTCTTTATTGAGCTTTGTCAACTTTGAAAATTCAAACATACTCAAGGTTTGGCTCAAATATTTGACGTTTTAGTTATTTATTTGGTTCATCAACTAATTTGCCTCAGTCGTCTTTAAAAACACAAAGATGTGTAAACACACTGAACGTTTGGCTCAAATACCTGACCTTTTAGTCATAAATTAGATTCATCAGTTTATTTGCTTCTGTATTTGTCTCTGTATATGTGTTTAAAATCCTCCTTTACGTAAAAACGTTGTCCAAAAAGAGAATAACACTTAAAACTTCTTTTTCTGACGCAACAGTACATTTATCTCACTTTAAATCAGAACTCAGTTAAAAAATGATCTTTAAACAATACCTTTCGGAGAACTCTCCGATTAAATTTCTCGAATTGAATTCTCCGAATATTTTTTCCAGTAAAATCACATGAACTCTATATTTATGTCTTCTTGACTAAGTTTTCAATTATTTGATAGCGTACATTAAACGTTTGCTTCCAGACAAATTTTCTTGTCTTTATACTATAAGTTCGGGATAGAATGCGAATAGTGAAAAATTATAGAAACTCCTATAATTAACTCTTATTAGCACCCAAATGCAGTTCTCAACAACAATATTTTTAAGCTCACTTTTTACAAAAGAAATTTTCTGCACAAATTTCATGCACTATATATAAATATATATATATATATATATATATATATATATATATATATATATATATATATATATATATATATATATATATATATATATATATAATCCATTATGCTCGGCGCCGTCGTGCAAATGCCTTTTGAGATTCTTCATGCAGTGGCGTTTGGCGAAAATATGGTTAACACACGGAATTGGGTTTTGTAGACAAGTATGACGTAGAAAAAATACGTTTGGCCTTTGATTTATTTAAAAAACAATGTAAAAACGTGGATTTTATTTTAGATTCCAGCGTACGTTTTTACTTCATATCTCGTAACTATTTCGAGGACAGTAGCTCCTCTGATACGATAAGGCGTTTTGGAAAAAGAAAACATTTAAATATCAAAGTTAACGCCACTCTAAATGTATCTCTAATCACTAATTGTTGAATAACTAATTACAAACTTTAATGACTCTTAAAGCATGACAACAGGGCTATCGAGTCTCCCGCTAAATGTGAACTGAGAAGTGTTATTCGTGATTTTTTGAAATCCATTGTGACAGGTGATAAAACATGGGCTCAATATGATACTCCCGAAACGAAACGACAATTGATGCAATAGATGCACACTAATTCACCGAATCAACCCATAAAATTCAAGCAAGCCTTCAATAACCATAGGATTATGGCAACTGTTTTTTGGGAACAAAAAAGTGTGTTACTTCTAGAGTTTATGCAGCCGGGAACATCAATTACAGCAGATTCTTATTGTGAAACGTTGAAACTTACGGAGAGCTATTCAAAACAAACAAAGAGGCATGCTGACTACAGGAATTGCTCTTATTCATGATAATGCTCGTCCTCATAGAGCACGTCTAACCCAACAGCTTCTTCAGAAATTTCATTGGGACATTTTTAAACACCCACCATGTAGTCCCGACCTAGCGCTGAGTGACTTTCATCTTTTTCCTGAACTGAAACAGTGGCTTGGGGGGCAGCGCTTCCAAACTGACGTAAAACTGAAAAAGACAACGTCAAAAATCACTTCCTATCTGTTTAATTCATCATCGAAATAGCTTGATTATTTGGGAGAGCAAATTTTTCTATTCGATACGAAATAACGACAGTTCAACATTTTAAACTGGTTAGAACTTTAATTAGTAACTGGAACATATGTACATTAAAAAATGTGTAAAAAGGATGGCACATTTCAAAAGGTTGAGCAAATACGGCTCATTTCAAAACTCAACATCGACGGCTGACGAACATTCGAAAAAGGCCACGAGCCTATACAGCAACGCCCTTTTGTAGGTATCTCAGTGTTGCCAACAATCAATGCCAAAACTATCGAGTGCTCGTAACGTCCTCCCACCTTTTGATTTTAACTAGGAGATAAAATCAAAACAATGGAATAACATTAGTAAAACATGGTTAAATTAGCAATATATAAACTATCAAAAAAGTAAAGTTTTACTCAAACGATTGAAAACATGGAAAGACAAAAAACAATCTTACCCAGGGGCGCCGACTTATAAAAAATATTGGGGGGGGGGGGCATTTTTTTTTTTTTTTTTTTTTTAATGTTTAGGTTTGGCCATTTTTTGGCCAAATTTTTCTGTACTATTAATTATTTCTTTCTAAATACCAAGTGTCTTGCTCCGGGAATTTTCTAAATTTTAGTTGAAAATTAGTGAGTTTTACAGGGTTTTTTTAAAGCAATTTAGAATCATGTGATCAAAATTAAAACCCCGAAAAATCGACACATTTTTTTGCTTTGAAAAGAAAAAAATACAAAAACACGAACGGTATTTTTGTAAAATGTTAGTTTAATTTACAGTATTAATTATGCATATAGACTATTACAAAGCGCTGAATATATAGCTCTGAAAAGACTGAATTATTAAAATTAATCCTAAACTATCATTGAAAGAATAAAACATAAAATATTGCTGTTGCCTAGTAATAGCACTGACATTAATAAGTGCAACAGCTAATTTAAGCTTACTTTGAATAGGCTCATGGTTCATTAAAGAAATACAATATCTCAAAGTTAATGCTTTAATACAGTTGATAAAGTTAGTACAGTATGCCTAATACTTTCAGTCAAAAAGTATATAAATAGCGAGTTTTGATTGGGTCTTACACCCTAAAAATATTTTAAGTATTTGAAAGTAACTAATACAGTACAATAGTAATATAGTAATATAATAAGTAAGAGTAAATATTTCGGTGCTGAAAATTTAACATTCTGTATGTATTTATTGATTTTATAAAGACTTTCAGTTTTACTGCAAATACCATTATTAGAGTATTTTTAGAAAGGGGCAAATGTTGATTGTCTGACTGGATTACTGAATATGAAGTCATTGATGACTGGTCGGATATCCAATTCATCCAAAACATCTCGGTGGGCATGAAGAACAGCCAAGTGGTTTAATCGCGTCTGCCCCATTGTTGATCGAAGATATGACTTCAGACGTTTTAGGGCGCTAAATGACCGGTCTGCTGTTGCTGTCGAGATTGGAACTACTTGAAGAAGCTTAACGCACTCTACTATTTCACATAACATTTCTCCAACTGCAGGCTCTTGTGTAATGTACTTTCTTACATCACCCATATATCGGCTAACATATTCAAGTGTAAGCGCAGTCTCTCAATGTCTAGGTCATTTTTGAAAAACTCAGTTGATTTTTCAAAATTTGTTTCACCTCTGTTTACTAAAAGCAAGCATTCTTGTTCAACTGCAATGACCTGTGTGAGTCCAGTTGATGCAAACCGCTCAGTAATGCAAGATTGCACCGTTTTTCAAACTTCAATGTAAATTGCTTTGCAGAACTCTTTTGGGGTTTGGAAAATGTGCGGTGAGCTGGCATCGTTGTTTCCATATTTCTTTGGCATATGTCGACTCCGAGGAAGCGAAGGATCATCAACTTGCGAAGGTTTTTCTTTTAAACACAATTCCCAAAAGTGTTCAAAATTATCACGCCTTCCATTCAATACACAAATCAGGCCCTCATATATTTTTTCCAGATTAGCAACACTTAGATGAGGGCATTGAAGTTTTTCATTGACATCCTCGACTGGGTTCATTGCATGGCAATAAAGACGTAAAAAGAAATAAGTCTTGAATTGTAACATTGACTCAAGGTACCCTGCACATTTGTAACCTGCCTCTGTTTCATCCTCAGCAGAAAAAGTTTCAAAAAACTAAAAGTTCATCAAAATTTTTCAATATTCTCAAGATACTAGAAGCTCGCATTGTCCACGAGTCGGGCAAAGGGGTCGTAGACCAGCTTGGTCGTTGGCATTCTCACAGCGTATGCTTCTGAAAAGTCCCATCCTTTTGGGAGATTCCCTTACGGTTTTTATTAAGTCCTTGGCTAAAGCCATAATATCCCTCATGGACGTAAAATGGCGGAGACTGTCTACAACTGCCAAGTTTAAACTATGAGCTGTGCAATGCACGTAAAGTGCCTTTGGTTGTACATCCAAAACCAACTTTTTTAGTCCTTTGAACTTACCTCTCATATTCGCAGTACCATCATAGCACTGTCCTCTTAAGTTATCCATTGATAAATCAAGACGAGCGAAAATGTCTTTTAAAATACTAAACAGAGTTTGCGATTCAGTGTTGGGGGTCTCGTATAAGCCAATGAAGTCTTCGTTGATGATTAAGGAATCATCGACAGTACGAATACAAAATGACACTTGTTCGTGAATTGAAGAATCACTTGTTTCGTCAACCATAATAGAAAAATGTTCAGTCTTTTTGATCGAAGCCAATACCTTTCTCAACACAGACTTTCCTAGATCAATGATCTCGTTTTGAATATCGTGGGACTTCCACTTGTACCCCGAACGCCCTAAAGGCCATATCACACGTAGCGAAATTCGTTCAACCTGACGATCAACTACGGTTCGACACAACCGCAAGAGCGAATTCTGACCGGAAAATCCCCGTGTGCTATGCTTTTCCAGGTTGAACGTATTCCATTCAACTTTTTATCTTCTCGGCAAAAAAGTTGGATCAACCTCAACTCTCAGCCAATCAGAAGAAAGCAATCCCTTCACCTGATGATGTCAAAAAACAACATGGCAGTCTATCGAGATATCAGCATGCATGTGGAAACATCGCAAACCATGGAACAAATCGCTAGATATACTTCAGGTGAGTAATTAATGATATATTTTTTCATTATAAAGAACTATAAATCTTAATATTCTCATTATTATTGTTTTTTCCGATTTCCAGTTCATTAAATAAGTTGAGAAGGAGTCTACGCCAATTCGTCAATCTGGGAGCATTATCTCGCCAAATCTATAAATATTTGTAAACAAACTTTTATTGAAAGAGAGAAACGAAAATGTTTTTAATATATTCATGTGTGATCATGTAAAGTTAGTCATTATTTAAAGAATTTTTAAAAATCTCCATTCGTTCTGATAAATTTATGAAAGATTTATTGAATGTAAAAAGAAACTAATGCTTGAAACAAACATTTTATTTCGTTACTGTATTTTGTTCCTTTATTGCCCCTTGTAATATCAGTATAATATTCCTCTTAAATTCCGTTAAGGGATTCTGGAAATTTTTGCTAAGTATAAGAGAAACCTCATTTTTATCAACTGTAAGTTTGAGCGTGCATACGAACAATACAGTACCTTACTAATTGTCCTTGAACTAAATATAAAGTAAAAACTATTTCAGTCATGTCATACCTTATTGTGTGCAAAATGTTGTAATTAACTGTCTGTAAATTAAAATATGCAGACTTTAATTGCAGTAATTATAGCCTAAATGTGATTAAAACTCATACTACATGACAGTTTTTGTAATTTATGAAAACATTAATATAGCATGGAATGGAATGGATTGCAGAAGTTTTCGAACTTGCAATAAGTAAGACTACAGAGAATTTCTGAATGAAAGAAGATGAGACCCTTTGTAAGTCACTCACTATCAATAAGTGAACCTAATCAGAAAACTTATAAACATTTTGTATTTTTTATTCCCGTCTTTTAGACCAGGGTTGTCAGATGTAAAATTTTGAAAATAGCCGAAACACTAATTAAAATCAGCCAAAAATAGCTGGCATATATGAGAATTGCAGCACCGTTTGATAATTTTAAACGCTTCGACTGTACAATCACGCTTGAATGTACATTCCCTGGATTTTAGCCCATAAAATTGTAAAGTGACACACTAATTGCTACTTGTATACTCTTTCAATTTGCCAAGTGTGTTTTACATGAAAAAAATTTAATAAATAAACAAATATACGAATATTTGCCTTGGTTTTACTGGATCAGGTGCTAGACAAGTCATTAAGTTCTTCATGTGAATCATTTCTCTGTTGCAGAAAACATGGATATTCCTCCCAAAAAAAGAAAACTCATGAGCAAGAAGAAAGTGAAACCGATAGAGGAAATCTGGACCACAGAAATGGAAAGCTGTTTCATTGATCTCATAAGAAACAAGGAGAACGTGTGGAATATAAAATCCGACTTTTACAAGAATCGTACTTTGCGAAGAATTAGTTTGGATGAAATTAGAATGAAAATGGAGCTTTTTTATCCAATGAGTGCACCTTTGTTTTCTATAGGTGAGTCCTGATTTTTTTTATAAAAGTAATTAGTTTTTTTCGTGTTGAGATTTTTTGCCCCCGAGGAAAATGACTTTCCATTGTTATAAAAAACTAAAAAGCTAAAACTTTCCTAATGTTCTTTCTTTATTATAATTTTTTTGTGTAATAAACACACCGCTTTTCAGAAATATAGTGAGAACTTGTACTAAACTCAATGAGGGGTGCAGGTTCAATAATAGTTAGTGACTAATTTCCTTGGGAGGGGGGGGGGGGGTTCCACCACACTATGAAGATATGTTTTTTTTTGGAAAATCGACTTTTACATTCCAAAGTTAACCTAAGTTGGAGTGATAAATCATAAACCCTGAGAACAAGTGATGATAACACTTTTTTAAATTTGTGGAGTAATGAAACATATAAAAATTACATGTTCGGAAAAGAAGTAATGTCAGTTGTGAATGAGGGGCCTGCTCCATGTCAAAATTGCCTAAATTTTGGCACGATTCTGCCTAAATCAAAAATGTTCCCCACCATTGGCTACCTGCTGAAAATAATGAAATCATGAAATTCTCAGATTGTTAAAATTTCTGCGTAAGAAATTCATATTCAACTAATTCGTATTCAACTAGTATCCAAATCAAGGACGAACTGCATTGTAACTTATTTCATTAAATTGAAAATTTTCAGTAGAGAACTTATTGAAAGAAACAAACTTTTTTTTCTACCCATATTTTCTATAAAGGTTGAAAATTTTATTTCAATTAAGATTTTAACTGAGCATTCGGGCCCAGATCAGCGTACCCGCATACCCCACAGCTTGGGAGGACCCAACTGCCCAAGAAATTGAAAAAAAAAAAAAAAACTCTAGCACTAAGATTTATTGAAGTTATAAATATACACTGCTGGCCTCCAGGAAGGGGCCCTACAGATTTTGTTGCAGGGCGGCCCAAACTTTATACATCCGGGCCTGTAAGCTTCCAAATACTTACAAGTGCCACTGTGTATTTTCTTTCGGAATTCGAACATTGCATTTTATGATAGATTTTGCAGCTCTTACATATTGTAAATCATTACTTTTTCCTTTTTTTCTAGAGAATCTGCAAAAAAAATACAATTCGTTGAAAACCATATTTCAGCGAAACATGAAGAAAGTGCAAAGCCAGCCAAGTGGCTCAGCCTATGAATTCAATGTGCCGTGGGTGCACTTTGGTGCCTTGCTTTTTCTACAGGATACAGTGGAAGCTGAAGAGAGCACATCAAATTTGAACGACAAAGAGCCCTCACTAAGCCAGGTATGGATAGATATTTTGAAGATATTTAAATCACATTAGTCTCATTATTGGGGATTAAGTTGAGCTCAAAAGAATTTCAGCAAAAAAGTTAGAATTGGAAAGTTAGCTTTAGCAGAGTGCTAAAATATTGAAGATCGATCAATATGTCGACATTTTTTTTTTTTTTTTTTTGATACCTCAATGTGTTTTAGTTGGAATCACCATGTGTATTTCTTCTCTCATGCATGGTTTTTTGCCACTATTGATTAGGTATTCGAGCAGAAATGCCTTGCTTGAGTTTTGTAATCGAGATAGTATTTCGGCATTTCACAAAGTAGGAGAGCATAATCCAAGGTATTCAAAAACAATTACCGCAAATTCGGTAATATTTTATCTTGCACCAAGAACCTGCAATCAGAGCCGGCCTAGGCCGATCAGAGCAAAAGGGTCCAATCGGGTCCCGCGATAGCAGGGGCCCCGCACCAAAAGAAAAAAAATCATTAATGAATGAAAAAAAAAAGTTCAAATTTAACATTCAACTGATGCTGAACAGAAGTAAAATTGATGGGTTTTCTTTTTCCAAAACTACTTGTGTCAAATAAATTTCTGGAAAAAAAGTTACACTATCCGCCCAATATCCAGTTGAACATCTGAAATCATTGGCAATAATTATACTTACCGGTTAGTTTGTTACCAGTTAGCTTGTAGCATAGAGGTGTGCACCTCGAAGCGATTTTTCGAAAATTCGATTTTGTTCTTTTTCTATTCCAATTTTAAGAACATTTTCCCGAGCAAAATCATCATAAATGGACGAGTAAATTACAAAGTTATCATAAAGTGGGACCCTAACATGGGCAAGTCAATTCGCAAGAAATTCACCATACATTATTTGTAAATATACAGGCGAACCAAAAGACTTTTTAATTATCTACTACGGGCAAAGCCGTGCGGGTGCCACTAGTAATAAATAAATTGCAAGTTTTTTATTACTTTTTTGAATTCTATTCATTAAAAAGGACTATATAAAAGTTACTTACGTCATAATTTTTGTATCCGCTAATTATGCTGCTTTATTATCTGCTAATAAGTTAAAACTATTAAATAGTTATATGTCCTGCTGTAGAAAGTTAAAACTATTAAATAGTTATAACTTTCTCGGTTTAGAAACTAACATTAAATTCTAAATTGGGATAAAGTTCTTTATGAAATGAAACAAAAATGATGAATAACAAAAATTATAAATGCGTATGAAATTTTAATTTCATTCTCTGCTTGGAGTAGAAAATGACGTTTGCCCTTCCGAGCAAATTGAGATGTTTTCCCAGTTTGAAGTGGAGGCAGAACAACGAGGGTCTACGCCAACTGATGCCTTGGAAGTAAGCATCTGTCCTGTAGAAGAATCGAAACAAAATATATGTACAAATTCACCCGATGTTGAAGAAGTGGTATTACCGAAAAAAAAGATTGGGAAGAAGGTTCAAAAGCCGAAAAAAGTGACGGAAAAGAATGACCCCGGAGAGCTTCTTCTTACAGAGGCAGTTAATGCCCTAAAAAAATGCCCTAATAATGCAAATAAAGATGACCAAGACTGCATTGAAGAAGCTTGCGGACGATATATTACGCAAATTTTGAAAAGTATCCCGGATATGGATATGAAAAAAGTCGCACAAAAAAAAATTGTAAAAGCTGCATTAAAATTTTTATGATGTAATAAAGTTGGTTTTGAAAAATTAGCATTTTACATTTCTTGACTTTGTAAAATTAATATTAATGTTTGAATATGGAAATACATTTCTTTCAATGTATTTGTGTTATGTTGCTCTACATAAGTGCCTACAAATACTGCGCATCTAACTTTTTAAGTGGATATATAGAATGCAGCTTTCGTAATTTTGGCAGCAAAAAGATTTTGCCGGGACAGTAGAAAATACAATCGAAAAAAAGGCAGAAACCCAATCGCAAATCAAGTTTTATTGAATTTTTTTTATTAAAAGAAAATTACTGATAAATAATACAATGTAAAGAAATACTTCAACTAACAATTTTATTATTAATTGAAATTAATCATATAATAGTAATAGCAAGTAGTTTTAAATCTCCGCTACAATATTATGTTTTTTTTTAGTCCAAATCTTTTAATATTTAAACAAGTTATATCTTTGAGATTCATCACTCGTTCGATTCTAGTTACAGAAATCGAGACTTTACAAAATCTATTCAATATTGAAACATGAAATTTAGCATGCCTGTCTTGTAAGTACTTGTGAGTGTAATAGACTGCATATTATGTAAATGATAAAATATTTTTTGATTTATAGCCTATTTGCCAAAAAAAGAGGTGACTAATATTCCAGAAATTTTTGGATAAATTCACGTAATTTGTTATAATTCTTAAAAATTTCATTTACCCGCAGTTTGTTACATTTATACATGTGAAAAAATCTAAACAAATTTAATGAAACTAGTTAATTGTTTTAAGTACAGCTTTTCTTCTAACTGGTAATTTTCAATCATTTTTATCGAAAAATCACACTTTTTTAAAAAAAATTGAATGATATTATGGATATTTTGATATGTCAGATGTTTTCAATCAGACAACTAAATTCTTCAAAACAGTAGATTCATCCTCAAAATTAGTATTTCTTTCCTCATTTATATTGAATATTCCATTTTTATCAGTTTTAATGGAGTTCATTTAGCATTTAGTTGTTTTACTCATTTACCTTCTGTTAACTTCTTTCACACGGTTATATGATTCAGAAATAAAAAAATATGCATTAGTTGGTGCACAGACATAAGACACTTTCTTTTTTTCTGACCAACATTTACTATTTGATATGAATCTAAAATTGTTACAGTACTAATATTTTTATAAATATAAAATATAAAGAATATTATATTTATGATAAAAATATAGTACACAACTTCGCCTATTTTTCAATATTACTATGATTAATAATTTTTATATTGAAAATACCGCAGTTGAAAAAATAAATATTGAAGTATCATGATATTTTCAAAATAAATATGGGATATATATTGTGATATGCATCATGATATATATCGGCAAACCCTGGTAATTAAGCTCTGAAACTTATCTAATAGTTTAGTTTTCTAGAACTGAAGTGAAATAAGTTATTTAAATAAAATGGCAAGCAATTGATAAAGTGAAACATAATTTATTTACAAAACACTTATGTACAAAATATAGCCCATTAGTGTAATTTGGCCATGTCTTTTTGCCAGGGAACAGCCCCAGGCCCATTTACATAATTGGTAAACCTCACCCTTACCTCTTTGGCCACAAAGGACCCTGATCGCTTATCAGTTTACAAAGGAGGTAATGCATTCGTATTGTGCCTCCAGCTTCCCTTGAAAATTTTCTTTATCACTACTTCCTCCCTGTCGAGGCTCGGTAAAGGAGAGTAAAGCTCCAGGCATCTTGACCGCAAAAAATTGTGAAGGCTACATGCAGCCATGACTATACTTATTGCCTTGACAGGGAGAGTCAAAATTTCGCTTTGGGAAACCCTGAACCTGTTGGCCAAGATGCCGAAAGCATTTTCCGTTACTCTTCGAGCCCTCGACAGGCGGTAATTGAATATTATCATCTCTTCTGTGAGGGGTGTTCCCTTATAGGGTTTGAGGATGTTCTCCTCAAACGGGAAAGCATCGTCGGCCACTATTACAAAAGGAGCAGGAACATTTGTGCTAGGAAGAAATTGTCCTGCTGGTATGTTCAGTTTATGGCCTTCAATGTATTTCTTCAGGGTGCACTTATTGTAAACCCCTCCATCACTGATGCGGCCATTTGTGCCAACATCTACAAATAAAAATTTCATGTTGGCATCGATGAGTGCCAACAGCACAATACTGTTGAAGTGCTTATAATTCCAGTATGTTGAGCCGGAATTCGGTGGTGGAGCAATTTTAATATGCTTCCCATCGAGAGCTCCAATGCAGTTTGGAAAGTTCCACTGCATGAAAAACTCCTCAGATATTTTCAACCACTCTTCTCGAGTTTTTGGCACTCTCATCTCCTCCTTCAGTACTTGCGTAATGGCCTTGCATACAACAGGTATAATTCCGGATATTGTATTCTGTGCCACCCTGAAGTTGAAAGCGATGGAGCTCTGTGTCTCCCCTGTTAATATAAAAGCATATGGTATAATTTAAATTTACATATAACAGTAGATTTAATAATTCAAGGATCCAGTTTATCTCCATCCATTAAAAAGAATAATGGAGAACCAAACATATTATAAACTAGTCATTCAGGGTAACTTAGATTTACAGCTTCTCTACTGAGAACTGTCCTGCTCATATTTTGAGTTT
Organism: Uloborus diversus; assembly: GCF_026930045.1. Lineage (NCBI taxonomy): Eukaryota > Metazoa > Arthropoda > Arachnida > Araneae > Uloboridae > Uloborus > Uloborus diversus. Next base: position 131,376,052 of record NC_072739.1, on the reverse strand, counting down.
TATTGTAATTTTTGGTACGAAAAGGATGAACACTCTTAGAGTAACGTCTGAGGTTTTCCAAAATTAAGAATTAATAACTATAAGCTCAATTGAAAATGGATTATTAGCCTGGTTTTTAGCTTTCCTATCATTTAGGGCAACTTTGCAACATGTCATGAATGGGATGCAGAATAAATTACAGAATAGTTGAATGATGCAGTTAGCAGTGCATGATGTTGGAAACATTTTTTTTTTTTTGTTAAATAGAGAACATTAAGTATTTCATAACCTTGCTCGGTGCATGCAGTAAGTACTGGATCTTCTAGTTTTTTAAAGTAAAATATACTTAAAAATTATAAGTGGAACAAAGTTAATCATAATGGCTCAAAATTACACTGAATGGTTGATTGATTGCAATATTACACAGAAGTGATAATTTTGACTTAACTAATGTTTAATTTCAAATATTTCTGCACTCCACAAATAAATTAAAAAAAAAAAACATCATCACTTCGCATTGTTTATGGCTCATCACTAACTTTTGGTTGACTTTAGAATGCTATAATATTTTTTAAAGAAGGGATAAGCTGAGTTGAAAGTAGTGAATAGAAATTTAATGAATCACAAAGCATTGCTCCCATTAATCAAGGGAAGAATCAAGGGGTTAGAAACGAGTTTTTCCCCCTAGACTTAACATTGTGCGAACTAAGTACTTCTGATGTATTAATTAAACCAGGGCATGTTATAAGCCAGTTAGTTTGACTGTATGTATTACCACTAAAAATTGCTAAATGATCTAAAAGTGAGTGTTGACTAAGATAAAAATTTAGGCCAAGCAAATAGGTTTTTACTAGTGAAAGAAATATGCAAAATTAACATTATTTTAGATTTATTACCTGTTGCTAAGTATCTGAGGGTGATGGCAAGTATTTCACCAGCTGGAATAGCTTCCCTCATCACCGTATTTTCTTTGACTATGAGGGGCTCCACTTTGACCAACAAATATTCAAAGGCATCGGTATCCATCCGAAGAAATTTCCTATAACTCTCTTCATCCTAAAAAATATCATGGGAAAATAGTACTTATAATTTTGCAATAAAAGTTATCAGCAAATTCATTTTTCCAGCTGGAAAAGGATAGTGAATACATGCAATAAAAATTATTTTTAAAAATCACGCATTATTGTCAATTAAATTTTTTAATACCAAATTCCACAATTGAATTGCTTGCTACAATTTGGTTAGCAAATTATTTTTTATTTCAACAATTTATGTCAAAATATTACCAAAATTAAAATAAAATTCAATGTTTACCTAAATTCCTCAAATAAAATATCAGTATGTAGCGATAAAAGAGTTAATTATATTTTAGCGATATTTGTAAACAATTTTTATGTTCAATTTCATATTGTTACGATATCATATTAAAATTTCTTTTGTTTATTCCAAAATAAAAAAATATTGAATGCACACTGACTGAACAAAACAAACAATACTTACTTCTACGGCTAGTTCTCTCATTAAGTTTTCATAACAGCCTAATCTTTTTCTTCTCAAAAGCCATTTCCTGGTCCATATTTTCCTCTTCTTCTTTTCTTTCTCTTTCTTTTTGATTAAGCTATAAATAATTATGCCTAGAATGGGAGCGAAAGATGGATTGTCCATCGTTATGCAATTTCTTTCTCGGCCACAGTGAAAAAAACACGTTGAATAGTAGTAAACACGGTGATAATTCAGTGCGGTGTGCTAACTCGCCTAAAATGGTACACAGATGTCCACGCATAGAATCAACTCTCCCTTTGAAAGCCTGGCATCCCTGTTCAACTTCTGAAAGAGAAAGTTGCATGAGAGCTTGAAGTTGAACTGGTAGGTTGAGCGAATTTCGCTACGTGTGATATGGCCTTAACCAAACTTTTAACTCGGGTACGTCATTCTTTCGGAGTTCTAACAATTGAAAAAAATTTGAGTGTATATCTTCGTGCCCTCTGATTGCAAGTCCTTGTCGCCATAGAAATTGCACGGTAGTAAAAATTGTCTCCAGAGCTAAACGACTTTTCTTCATTTCACTAACTAACTGCTCATTTAATTGGAAAGCCACACTTCGGTTAGAGATAGAATTCAGGTTCAGAACTCCTTCTTTGTGTGTAAACGTATTTTCATGAAAACGGAATTTTTTCAAAGCCTTTTTCCAGTTAGAAAATCCTACGGAAATAAAGGCTTCTTCTTTTTTTTTGAAGAAAATTGAAAAAATTTTTTAGCATCTGCCTCTTTGCAGGTTTTGCAAAAAACTTTTTCAGTTGATGCTTCATATTCTAGCCATGTATATTTGTTCAACCAAGACTTTTGAAATGATCTTCCTTTAGCGGATTTCCGCTGTGAACCGTTCTCGCCCGATGACGACGAAGCAGGCACAATAATTGCAGGTGGTTGACTTGCAGTATGGTCTTCTTCTGCAGTAACTTCCAAACGTGCCTTTTTGGTAACAAATTTGTCCATTTCAAACTTAATTCAGAATACACTATGCACTGAACGAAACTATTCACACTGAATGACTGCGCCCTGCGCCAGCAGGGTGGGCTTTATATAGCCGGGGCATCGTAATGTCTCGAAGCGTCAAGGCGACGGACGCGAGACGGAGGGTTCCAGACGCTTTTGCTCCAGTCTTTTTCATGTCGCCGCAACCGCAACGCCAGCGCCGGATTTTACCCGAAGATTCGCGCAATGAATTCAAAGAACTCGCAGAGCCGTAACTTTACCGTGATTTTCACTATTATTTTGTAAGGAAATTATCATGAAATAAAGAAAATGAAAAATGCTAACCTAATATTGTGATTTTAGAAATCAAAATATATTATTGGGGGGGCTCTGCCCCCCCAAAATGTTTTTTGAGGGGGCTTGGGCCCCCTCAGGCCCCATGGAGTCGGCGCCACTGATCTTACCAACTCCTCATCAACCAATTAAAGCTTAAATTAGTACCACAAAAGTTCCTTAAAACGTTAACTCTGAAAAAGATTAAAAACACGATTAATACATGAAACAAATTATTAATATCGAACAGGTTGTTTTAAAACACGTCCAAATCTAGACGTTCTATGTAATCTCGACTTATGAATGTCCGTTTGATTAGTCTTCAACTCAGAAATTGTGAGTTCATCACTTATTTCCAATGGAAACACTCGTTTCACGGGTCTTGTAAGCTCACCCGTGGAAGTTTTCAGTCTCACAACGCGTACGTTGTTATCTTTTCCTGGAAAAGTATCAATGACCCAAGCCATTGGCCAGTCGATTCTCTTCTTTTGATCGCTTCCTATTAGAACTAAGTCATTCTTTTGCACAGATTTTGGCAGACGCTTAGGTGATCGTTGTATCAGTAGAGAAAGATATTCGTCACGAAATCTTTTGCGAAACTGTTGCCTCAAATGTTGTAGAAACTGATGTCTTTTATTCAAATTAACTGCATCAAGATGATCCAGGTCTGGAACTCCGACTTGCGATATGTTTTGCAAAAGCATCGATGGTGTGAGAGGGACAAGATCATTCGGATCTTCGGACACACAAGTTAACGGTCTTCCGTTGATCACGGACTCGACATCACATAAAATTGTGAACAATTCCTCGTAGGATACGCAAATCTTTCCTAAAATATTTCTCAACAATTTTTTGACCATTTGTACTAATCTCTCCCACCATCCACCCCACCAACATGCAGTTGGGGGATTGAATTTCCACTGAATTCTCGAAACTGAAGAATCGCATTCAATCTGTCTCCAATCTACGGATTTCAAGAGATTATCCGCACCAACAAAGTTAGTCCCGTTATCTGTATATATAACTTTCGGTCGTCCCCTTCTAGCAATGAATCTTCGGAGACCGAGTAGGAATACATCTGTTGACATACTATCGATAAGCTCAAGATGGACCGCACGATAAACAGCGCAGGTAAATAGCAAAATCCATACTTTCTTTCCTTCCTTTAAGTAAAGGGGGCCTGCTACATCGATACCAGTGACTTCAAAGACTAAGGCTTCTCTTATTCGATCCTCGGAAAGGGGAGATGGTACAGTTTCTGGATGTTGTACTTTGTACCGTTTACATCGAATACACTTGTTCAACACCCGATGCACTGTTTTCTTACCTCGCAAAATCCAAAATTTCTGTCGAATATTACAAAGCACAAATTGTACACCAGCATGAGAAAACCGTTGGTGATAATCAATGATTAAATATTCCACTAACTTGTGGTCAGAGGGCAACAAGATAGGGCATCGAAAATATTCATCATCCTCTCTTCTAATTATCTTGGTTTTTAGCCTTATCAAACCGTCTTGGTCAACAAAAGTACAGAGGTTTTAAGTTTAACATTCTTAACAAATGTTTCCTCTTGGACGATTTCCCACAATTTCTTTTCCGCGACATCGATTTCATTAACAGTCAGTTCCCCTGTCAATTTAGTTTTCGGTGTTTTGCAATTTATAACAAACCTAATTATCCAGGATATCATTCTAACGATCAGAAAATACTTGGAAAAATATCTGGAAAAATATCTTAAATACCATCGTTCTTGAGAAGTGCTGGTAACAGCCTGAATAACTTGTTTCCTTCTCTCACGCGATATTTCTTCCTCATCTAGCTTTAGTTTCGTGTCCGGCCAGTCCTCAATGTTCTTTTTCAACCAATTTGGACCCGAACACCAGTCGGATTTGATAAGCGTTTTAATTGAGCAACCTCGTGAGGGCAAATCAGCCGCGTTCAAAGCGCTAAGAACTAGTCCTTATACACCCTCAGGAACTAGTTTTGGAATTTCTTTAACTCTATTTTCAACAAAAACTCCCCATGGCTCATTTTTCTTAATCCACGTTAAAGCTGTAGACGAATCAGTCCAAAAGTAGCTTTGAAGATTTGGAATGTTGAGTGCTTGTAGGGTAGAAAAGGCCAAACGAGTCCCAATACAACATCCCAGCAACTCCATTCTTGAATGGTAGTTTTACGCAATGGAGCAACACGACTTTTCGCCTGTACTAATAGGGAAGTTTTCGATTTTTCAATTTTATTTTTATATGATAGAGTAACATGTATGAACATCATAGGTGAAAAAATTTTTGCGATACGATAAGTAGTTTTTTTAAATTAATTTTTAAAGTTCAAGCGCCTGTGACGTCAGATGGCATAGGAAGTGACGTCCTATAGGAGAGAAACGCTAGCGAACCGGTTCCCATGTCATGGGAGAAATCGAAGAACGTGCATTCGACTTCGAAGATGAAACGTAAAAGGCTTATCTCCTCGCGTTTCTGGAACATTAAACCTCTCATCCTCTCGGAAATATTCGAATATCACCATTGATATTATTTGAGGAAGATTATTTAGATTGTGCTTTAACGAATCCGGCCTCCATAGTGTGTTCAAAAGGATTATTGAATTTCTAAAAAATAAAAATATCAGCGCGCTCAAAATGTCCCTAGCGAAAACAAGGGATCTTCGGCGGAAGGCTGCTCATTCGCGCCCTGTGACGTAGGCTCGTGACGTTTCAGAAGAGCGCACTTTTGCGCGTGGATTTTTAAAAATTCATTAAAAATCAACCACGGTGTTTTAAAATTCGGCGATGGTGAATTTTTTAGTTTTGAGGGTCAATTAACAATATGCAATAGCCAAAATATGAACATTTAATGGGTTGCAACTTCCCTATTGCACGTGAAAGTTACCATACTGACCTGACCTAAGAAATACTACTGCGCTATATGCACTTTTACTTCCATCACAAAATGTATGTAAAAAAAGTTCAGCCGACCCAAATGTATTAATGTATCTTGGAACTCGAACTTCCGAAAGCAAATGTAAATCTTTGGCCCATGCTTTAAATTCGATATTAAACTCTTCTGGTAGTGGTGTATCCCACCCCAGTTTTAAACCCCAGCTTTTTTGAAGTATAAGCTTTGGAATCAACGTAGTTGGGCACAAAATTCCTATTACATCGAAAATCTTGTGAACTATCGACAAAATATTTCTACGAGTAATTTCTAAGGAATCCAAATCCAAGTTCTTTATCTGACAAAATAAAACATCTTCATGTTTGTCCCAGAGCAATCCAAGTACTGCGATAGGTTCAGATTTGTCTTCAAAATTTTGAGGTGGTATACTCCCACCCTCTTAGGTCAAAACAGCCCGCATTCATCAAATAAGTTGATTCATGAATAAACTGATTCAGTTTTTTCTCGTCTGGAACGGATGTAACACAATTGTCCACATAGAACGCATTTCTTAAAATGTTGCAAGTCTCCTTAAATTGAGAGGAATAAGTTGCAATGAGGTGGTTTAAAACTGACGAGAGTAGAAACGGACTGCAATTTAGTCCGAAAACCAGACGATTATGACGAAATGTTCGAAATTCACGTTCCTCAATATTTTCCCACCATAAGAACCGTAGGAAATCACGATCTTTGGCAACAGAGATCTGTAAAAATGCTTTCTTGATATCCGAAGTTACGCCTATCTTATCTTTACGAAATTTAATCAAAAGAGGAGGGATTTGTTCCAAGAGATTTGGACCTTTTAGCAGAAAGTCATTAATAGACCGCATTTGTTTAGTTTTACAACTGGCATCAAACACCGGACGTACTTTTGTAGTCGAATGTTCTTTGTAAACGCCTCTGTGAGGTAAATAATGAGCTGGTTTATCTATTTCCCTTAAAGGTACTGCCTCAATGATTCGTTCTTCTAACCATTCCTTGAATACTTCATCGTACTGAAAATACTTGTTTTCCCGAAGCAATTTGTTTGTAGTAGACCTGCATCTTTGTTTTGCTGTTTCTAGATTACTGTCTAAATCTTCAAACCCTTCAAGTCGAGGAAGCCTGATTTCATAGCGCCCTTCATCATTAATTCGAACAGTTTTCTCGAAAGTATCTAACGCATCTTGCTCTAGATTTTTACTCTCTGTAGGGTCACGAATTCCCAAAGCATCCAATCTCCATAAGTTTTCTATGTTAGGAGAGTGGACAAATAGAGATGAAATAGAAAGCGCGCAAAAAGTTTTATTTCCTAATTCAAAATCAGTCTTATCTTCTTTTAACTTTCCCATTAAAAGCCAACCTAACTTTGTTTCAGTTGCTACCAAAGCGGAATTCAAGCGTTCAATTTTCCCCGTAACAATTTTCCAATAATTGTCAGCACCTATGAGCAAAGAAATGCCTTTACCCCGTATAGCATTATCACAAACGTCGGCTAACAATATCCCCTTAGATTTCAGCTCCTCATGTACCTCTGCGGGGGGGGGGGGGGTGACTCTAAAGTAGCATGAGTAATTTCGTCAATTTCAAGAGCTTCAATTTTAAATTCCGTACGATCCAATTTATTTTTTATTTTGACTTCTACTCGAGTACAAACGCGACGACGAGGAATTTTCGACCCAAACGTATGAATTAACAACTCTTCTTTTCCTAATGTACGTAACTTCAGGGATCTAGAAATATCTTTCCGGATAAAAGTTTTTTCACTACCCGTGTCAAGAAGGCAGTGTAAAACCTTATTGGAATCCTTACCCCCTAATTCCAAGGGTGCAGTTTGAAGTAAAATTCTATTATGACCCTCGATTACATGATTTGAAACAAAGTTTTCAACTTTATTAGAATTAACATGTACCTTATCCTTAAAATTTTCTTTCCTGTAAAATAAAGTAACATTGTGTTTCTTTGTACAAAATGTGCATGATTTATCACTCTTAGGGCAGTCTATCATTCTATGAAAGGGTTGCAAGCAAGTAAAACACCTTCCGATACGTTTCAAAATTGCCCTTTTTTTGTCAACAGTTAAAGAGCAACAACTTTCACTATCATGATCTAATTCGAACAAAACATACAACATTTATCGAGAGGTGTCAAGAGTTCAACTGCTGAAGGGGTGTTTGTAATGTTTCTTTTATGAAATGGTTTTTTAGAAAAATTCTTCCATTTATCAAAGGCAGATTTATTCTTTTCAAACTTTGGAATATTTTGACCTTGGGGAAATTGGATTTCTGCTTTTTGTATTGCGTAAACTCGTTTTTTAGTCTCAATTTCTGCTCTAATAAACTCCATTAAGTCTTGAACACTCAAATTTGTCTTCTGAGATTGTTCTCTCGTAAATCTGAGGGTTAAATCAGACGGAAGAACCTTTAAGATTAAAGGGCAAAGTAGTGTACTATACGTGTCAGCAGCAACATTAAGCGATTCCAGACTTCTAATTTCAACAATGCATTTATCATAAAGAGCACGTAATGCATATAAATCCCTAGAATTTTTTACACCTTGAATATTTAACAAGTTATTCAATTGAGCTTGGACTAAATCTGAATGTCTTCCGAAACGGGATTGAAGAATTTCAATTGCAATCTTATAGTTTTCCGCCGTCAACGCAAACCCGCTAACTGCATTTGCAGCCGAACCACCAAGTAGCGATTTTAGATAAGAAAATCGGTCAACATCTGTTAACGAGGGGTTTTTGTGAACTGCATTTTCAAACTGACTCCAAAAGTATAAATATTTATCTCTTTCGCCGTAATATTTATCTATGTGAAGTTTAGGTAAGTGCACAGTGTTGATCAAATTTAAACTTTCAAACCCCGAAACATTTTGACTACCAGATGTGCTGTTTATTGAATTTAAAAATTTTTCGATCAATTTTTAACCTTAATGTACGCATTTTATCACTGTATTCTGCACAACCGAAAATTTCATTTTCAATATCTTTTTCATCTGTTAAAGGCAAAATCTGTTCGTTTAAATCTTTCAAAAGAACAGTTTTTTCGTCTTACTGAATTTTCAAATCCTCGAAGTCCTCAATGGGTGTACTTGTATCATTGAGTTTTTCTTCTATTTTATTACAAATGCGTGTAGCTAGTGTTCGATACGGTGTTCGTATCGCTTTCAATGCTTTTAAATCCATAATAGATAGCAAAAAAAAAAAGTTCAAATATCAAATAACGTAAAAGTGGGTATTTTTACTTACCCCTTTCTTCGAAGGTTCAAATCATTCAGAATTGTTTAGGTATCCGAATCGCATAGTAGTAAAATTGTCCTAGAGTTCAAATTGTCCAAGAATCCAATTTTTCGATGGTAATAATAGTGGAAGTGTCCACATTTTCGATAATCCAAATAGTTCCGAGTTTTCGACTTTCAACAATCTAAAGAATTACAAAAATTTTGCTGGCTTTTAGCGGGGTTCGCTCGTTAAACGGGATCGCGGGGTCTCGAGTTTTGTTCCTAATGATTTAACATTGCACCAACCAAATCTTTTTGATTTCTTCGCTAAATACGAGTTTTTGTTAAATCAGGGCTCTCTATAAACGAGTTTGACTGCACTTGTATCAAGCAAGTTTTTAAAATGATATTAAAATAGCATGAAGTGAAGCAAGAGGAAGCAAACCAATTTACGAGAGCAAATCTCAAGTTATAACTGTAATACAATCGAACTCGCTAATAACGATCCCTGATTTAACGAGAACCAAGATTTAGCGAGGACATTAGAAATATTTGGTTGGTACAATGTAAACTCTATAGGATCATAACTCGCTTTTTACGAGAAAACCCCGCTTAAAGCGAGCAATAATTTCGGGATTCAAAAAATTTCTATTGACTTCCTTCTCAGCTTTTTTGGTAAATTTTTTGTAACATTCGAAAGTCAACCAAAGTTAGTGATAAATCGTTAATCCTGGGAACAAGCAATGATAGCACTTTTTTAAATTTGTGGAGTAAAGAGATATTTAAAAATTGAAAATTTGTGTATATATATGTGTATTCTTCTAGAACAATGACATAAGAGACATTCAGGCTGTTCAAAGTAAAATAGCCTACTTGGTACTGTACAGCGATTAAAAAGAAGAAGAAAAAAAGCAACTAGGGCTTTTACCCCCGGAATTGGCAGGTCACCAGTGATTGGCACTTCCAACAAAAATGTCCTAAAATAAGATTTATATCCAATCTTTTAAAAGTAGAAGGCTATATATCAACTCAATGTACATTTACTTTCAAGATTATAACTTCAATGCATGTACCTAAATGTTACTAATAGGAAAGAGAAACAATTGCGGCTTGTGTCAAATCAGCCATTTTTGTTGCAAAAGCTTCTTCTCTGGCTTAAGGGAAGCATACGCATCAATCCATTAAAATCTGACTTAAAATATATTTTAAATTTTCGTTGTCGAAAGTTTTGTTAAGTTGAAAGGTGTTACTTTGAGTGGGTAGACATATATTTTTGTCCCTTTTCGGATTTTTGAAATAATGATGAATGCCATTTAGTGGTGCTTCAGTTCTGCTAGTCTCCAGTAATTGGCACAGGTGCCTATAAACACTTTTGTGTTGTGCAATATGTCACTAGTTTGATTTCTGATACTTTTGCAGCAACTATATTATATTGGTACTACTATTGATTCGAATCCTACAGAAAATACGGCTAAATTTTTCAGTGAAACAATAAAAAAGAAATATGTTTGACCATCATTCGGATATTGCGACTGTAGAGAATTGGTTCATTTTCTATGGTTCCTTGGAATCATCGGGTTAATGTTCCTTTTTCTGTGGAAACAGCTATAATTCGTAAAATCGAAACTGCATATCGACTAATGAAACAGCAATAAACTCGATATTTTTTACCATGCAACACTTCAAATTTATTTTCCTTTCTCTAATCTACTTTTTCAACGTCAAGATGTGTGATTTAACACTAATTTATGTAAAATTACCCACTTTAAATCAACATTAATTATCTTTCTTATGATGATCAGACCCCGAGGAGTTCCTATTTTTCCTATTTTTTAGAGCCCTCCCCTTATTTTCCTACCTTTTCTTTCTTTAGTATAGCACTTCTAATTGTGCATTGATTCTTATTTTTACGATGCCGCACTGAAAATTTTCTGCATGTTTCAATTTTGTGAAAAAAAAAAAAAAGCAAGCAGATCCTGAAATTTTTATTGACTGACGACAGTAGTTTTTGGAAGGAACGCCGCGGCGCACAGTGGAGTATTTGACTGAAAATCCTGGCCAAAAGTCCAAAATTAAAAATTTACCCGATTTTTATGAAAAGGGCTTTCGCCTTAATTTATAACTAGAGAAAGGTTTTTAAATGGGTGTCGGGCTTGGTCGGGCTGTTTTGAAAGTTGCATCATATTTGGCCAAGTCTCTAGTGCTAATTTCAGCAAAAAAATCTTCCGCCTACAACTGCCCTTTTTTTAAATGATTTTTTTTTTTAAGTGCATAATCTGATCGTTTTGTGACAAATCATGATTTTAACTGAATTTTTCCAACAAAGTATTTAATTAATTTGTAAAAAGTTATCATGAGTACTACTGAATGAAAAGATCAACATATTTAAGCTCACAAACAACAATAAAAATTTCAGACACGAGTTTCAGGGTTACGAGAAACAGCTTCGTCAATGTATAAAGATGTAAGTTATGGAATGAGAATCTTCCAATTAATTTCGAAAAACGCTTACTTTTATGCATCGCTAAAGGAATTCATTGCACCCCTAAAACATGTGTTTGCGTTCAATTATGTTAATTTTATCATGTACGTTAATGAGTTAATAAATTAAATTATTTTGTGATCTCGCTCAGAAAATTTGCTCTTCCGTAAAATTGAGATAGATTTTAGATAAAATAAATAAATATTTACATTTTTTCAGATCATTTTCGCAAATAATGTGCCGGGGGAGGTAGGGTCTTTTCCCCCCTTTATACGTAGAATAAGGGGGAAAAGATCCCCCCCCCTACTCGCTAGCGTTAGGAGACAATTGTAATTGTTTCCTAACGCTAGCGAGCTATCCTCATTTAAGACATTTTACCTACTCATTGTGAAATTGAAGATATATTAAATTTTAGTTCCAGGTTTTTGTTCGTATAATTTTTAGCGGGACACATCACGCTATGTAAAACTAAGGATCGACCAAGGTACGGGTATATGTACAATATATACAATTAAAAAACAAAGAGCTTTTGAATATCTATTTTCGTCTATTTTCGAGTGTTTTTACAGTTATAACTTCCTAGTTTTTACAATAGAAAAAAGTTTCTTTGTAACCCCGAAACCCTTGTCTTCTATTCTTTTTGTGCATGATTAACTCAGGGTTTTATTGATTGAAACCAACACAAAAAAAAATGATTTTTTTTTTTTTTTTTGGTTTTAAATTAGCGTTTTGTACAGAATACTAGGATTTTTTAATCACTTTTTTTCCCTCGAACAGTGCACTTAATACATATCTTCGAAGGAAAAGACGGGGAAATAGCCATTTGCATCAAACATATGTTTACTTTTCACGTGTCTAAGCATTATTGGCAAGGAGCCAACTGCTGCATCGCTTTCGGATCGCGTGAAAATTATCGAAAATTTTCATTTCAACTCATTGAAAAAAAAATCATTATAAATCAGCGAAACCAACATAACTTCACCGTTTTGACTGCAAATGAAGGTAAGGTGTTTATATTATTTCCTTAAAAAGTTTCAGAGCCATAACATTATTAGAATATCGGATGCAGGAATTTTAGTTTGCATTGATTGAATAATTGAAAAAGTCGAAAAAGTGACCTCCCTTTGTAAATTTCTTAGAAATTCAGTTAATTACGATAGAACTTCAAACAAACCATATTCTTGAAGAAAATTATTTTTCCCATCTAGTGATGCATTGTTTTTTTTTTTTTTTTCTACGTTTACTAGGATCGTTTTTACGGTCGTAAACATGCAAAAGTGTAAACCGTGGATAAAATATTAAATATTTCATTTTCTTATTCAAATTTAAAAAATCGAGTTTCAAATTGTAACATCAGACCTTTCAGGCAACTTGAATATCAAGTTTCGTGTCTATAAGTGGGATAGCTTCGCCGTACAGCGCACAAACGCACACAAGAGTGTCGCCTTCAGAAGAGTGATATTTCAAACTAGTTTTGGGCCAGGATTTTCAGTCAAATACTCCACTGTACGGCGCGGCGTCTGCTTGTTTAAAAGCTAAATTTTCGTAAGTGACTTTTTTTTACCGTTGCTGCGTTTATGATTGACTTTCCTTTTTATCGTCCCGACTTCAGTCCTACTATTTTAACGAAACAATAAAGAAATGGATACCGGCACATTCTGATGCAATTATATATTACTTACTCGTCAATTAGAAGCTTTAATTAAAGTAAACGGCCGACTGTTCAAAAAGTGCGGGAAAAGCCGAATTTCCTATTCAACAATTTTTCGTATAGATGATTACAAGGGAAATGGAGCTCTATTTAAACAGAAAGGCAATGTAAAACCTTAAAAAGCACGTAAGAAAGCAAAAAATGAAAAACCTGTACACTGTACATATTTTCTTGATGGTTAGTACAAAATAAAAGCGACATATAACAGAAATTCGCAAAAACGGAACACTGCAAAAATAATCGCAGAAACTAACTTTTTTCATACATAAATATGATTCTTGTTCATTCTAAATAGGAAACATGATTATAAAATTTATAAAATTTCAGTTTCTTTCCTTGCAAAGAGTGTATTTGCAAAAAAAAAAAAAAAAAAACTCTTCAAAACTTAGATGGGCAAAGCGTTCCCGATTTTTAGAGAAAAATCGGAAATCAATTTAAATGCGAGATTCCTTTTTATTTCTTCACATTTTTAAAAGTTGGAGGGGGGAGGGGGGATAGAGTCACAAGCAAATATGTACTGTATTTCTTTTTCTTTTTAATGGGTATTTTCTAATCTGGTACATCATCAATATCGAGGAGTTGCCCCCCCCCCCCCAACTCTCAATTTCGTGAACAATTTCAGGATGAATATTTTTGTTGTATGGTGAAGATTGAGTAAAAATGTTATGTTTACCATGCATGGATTTTTCCTTTTTTTCCTTGACAAAAATTTTTAAAGAAGGTAAAAAATCATCAAACCAGTAAAACAATATTCGTTTTTATTGCTTGATTAAAATTAAAACTGGTCCGTCCTTTTGATTTTTCCCCCGGGGATGGCTAGCGAAGGATGTATACTGAATGCAAATTTTGTTTGAAAATAAACAAAAACTGCACAAACTTGTATAGTTAAGCATTAATTTTCTAAAGCCAGGGAGAGGAGAAATTGACCCCACTGACCCCATAAATGACGTTCCTAAAACAAAAAGTTTTGTTGAATGCTAAAAATATATAACATATTACAAACCCTTTAGTTTACTTATTTCGTTATTTATTTAGTTTAATTATTTTTATTATAAATTTTATGTCCCATGTTTAAGAACAAATTATTTTAGTTCTGCATTTTCAGTCTTATTCCTTTTGTTTTTCAAATTCAAGCATCTGCACGTTTGTTTAAGCAAGAATGCATGTCAGCTGCTGATTATTTTAAACTAAAACTAAATTAATATTTATTTTTCTTTTTGTATCGCAGTTTATGACAACAGGAGCTGAAAGTGTTAGTATTATCAAATGATAAATGGATGCTCTCGAAGGAATGTTTTCGTTTTTGACAAAACAAATCTTTAACAAAAATGGTTTTATTGCACCAAAATATGAGTTTTATTATTATTATTATTATTATTATTTTATTCATTTATTTTTTTTTTCGATTGCTATATTGCATTTTATTCATTCGCACTTAAAATTTTTATTACTGTATTGTTGAAAGGTGTTTCTTTGTTTGGATTTTATTTTCATATTTTTGTATTTAGTATCTTTGTTTCCACCAGTTTATTTTTCATACTGAAAATTGTCAGCTTGTTTCTTTCGTTTTGTTTTTACGACTCGAATCTTTCATTAAATCCCTCTAATACTTCAAAAGTACTATTAGTTTATTTTTGGGACAGTTTTAAATCAAAAATACTGTTGGTTTATTTTACATTAGAAATAAAGTTTACGCTAAATTTTTTTTTTTTTTTTTTTTTTTTTGACGTGTCTTATCTCTTTCTATTTTTTCCTACTTTTCCTACTTTTTTAAATTTTTGATTCCTTATTTCCTACTTCCCCCCCCCCCAAAAAAAACGCTTCGGGGTCTGGATGATGAACTTGGTATGTAATCTAAAAGTGAAAAATAAAGTGGTTTTCCAGTTTTATTAACATGTGCCAATTACTGGATCACAAGGTGTCATACACTGGGGTTTCAGGTGCCAACTACTGGTGATTTTGATAACTTTTTATACATATATTTTTATAAAAATATGGATTCAAATATTTTTTATTTTAGTTAACTAAATAGATGCACAGATGTGCATTTTTTAATACAAAAATATTTGCAATTGCATATTTTTTTCTAAGTAATGAAAACAGAGGTAAGTTTAAGGACAAACTCTTAAAGTGCCAATTACTGGAGTCGTCACCCTCTGATGAATTATATGACTTTTTTACGAACTCGTTTTTACGACCACTCGGTTATAACGAAGGAGAGTATCGCGGTCCCTTTGTGCTCGTTATAACAAGAGTTCCGACTATGTAACTATACGTATATAACTATTATAACTATGTATAAACTGTGATGTTCCCATCTATTTTTCTGAGGGCATACTCCCATTAATCCATTACGCACAATATGTGTATGCGATCATATACGTTTTCTGTCATTATATGAAAATTTTTGAAGCGTGAGGATATACGCTACATGTCTGAAAAGTTTTTGAGAGTATACGGCGTATGGGGGGTATACCCTGTGGGAACACCACTGCATATAACTATTATAAGTATAATATAACTATTTACTTTCCGTTCCAGGTTCAGGAAATACTAAGCGAATGGAGCGCAAACGTCCGGAATTGGTGAGTTTGTCCAAAGACCTTGAAAAAGCTCTCGAAAATCCGCGGTTCACTGACGTAACTCTGAAAGTAGGCACCGAGCAGTTTCCAGCTCACAAAGTGATCCTGATGAGTCGCTCCCAAGTGTTCGAACGGATGTTCGATTCGGATATGAAAGAAAATCAAGAAAACGTCGTGGATTTGGTGGACGTGAAAGAGTCAAGTGTCAAAGCCATGCTCCTGTATATGTACACAGGATGCACAGATAAAATGACCATGGATCAAGCCATTGATCTTTACACAACTTCTGACAGATACGGCATCCTGGGACTGAAGGAACTTTGTAAAAAATTCATTTCCGATGAAATCGAAACAGAAACTATTTGCGATGTCGCTGTTTTGGCTGATTTGCACAGCGACGAAGAACTTGGCAAGGCCGCAAAATGTGCGCTTAAGAAACATGCAAAAAAAGTCTTCGAAAGCCAGAAATGGAAAGATTTTGCAAAAGCACACCCGGCCGTTTATTCAGCATTACTGGAGAGTACGGTGTTGTATGTTTGCGAAGAACTGGAGGATCCCTTTAACAGGACCGGCGACATGTTCGACGATGATGATGACGGACTAATGTCTAGTGATTCTTCAAAATATTGAAAAAATCTTGCGCTGTAATTTTTTTTCGAGTGCTTTCAATTTCTATACATTTTTTTATTATTATTATTTTGATTATTTTATATAAAATATGCTGCTTTTTACAGAAAATGAAACGATGTAGTTAATAAACAAGAAATAAATACTGTGATTTATGCGCAAAAAAAAAAAAAGACTGACAGCGTAGATTTGAAAAAAAAATTAAAAAATAAAATTCTGTCAACTGATCTATTGAGGCTCTCAAAACAAGCCTCTTCATCAGAGTATGAAAGAATGTTCAGTTAATTACCTCCTAATAGCCAGGGCTAAAGCAGAAATACTTGAAATACACCGTTAGCTCAGTCATTTCCAGCCGAGGACTGCAGTTTCGTGCTTATTATCACTAATCAGCCCGGCATAGGATGAAGTCCTCGGCTGGAAATGACTGAGCTGGCGGTGTATTTCAAGTATGAAAGAATGGTTCGCGAAAACACAACCGCTAGTCAAGTGAACAAGTTTTGTTTACCTGATCTGAGCTAGGTTTTGGTGAGTCATTTTTTTTGCCTATTTTCCCAATAAAAGTCCGAGAAGGAAGAAAGAAGGCTAATATAAATAAAATAATTAAATAAATATCGAAAATTTAAAAATTGGAAAGTAGGGAATTGAGATGGGGGGAAATGTCTGCCCCCACCCCCACCCCCCTAATGACGTTTGAGTGAATAGTCCGATTCTAACGAATTTCTTTTTGCTTGAAAGATCTCAGCAAGGACAACTCATTTCCACATTTCATTTTTTGATTTGAACTATTTTTCGTTCCATTTTGAACAGTTCCAAAAACCTTAACACTAGTGCCTACGAAGAAATTCAAGGCAAATATTAATCCCGAACTTAGAGGCGAAATCGCTTCTAATCAAGGAAGAAGTGCATTTATAGAAAATATCTTTTGATTTGAACAATTTTCCGTTCAATTTTGAACAGTTCAAATGCCTTAACATTAGCGTCTGTTGCGAAACTAAAAGTCAATATCGATCCCGAACTTAAAGGTGGATTTACTTCAAAGAAATTTTGTTGGAAAACGCTGAACGACTTGTTGACCGACTCCGAGTCCTGTACCCGAAAATTATGAACTAAAAACCTTCGACTCCCAAATTTGATTCTTTTATCCTAAAATGAGATTGACTTCGCATCCGCAACCATGGTTTTACTTTGAAATAATTTTTGTTGATACCTATGATTTGTTTTTATTTTATAGCAAAAGTTTTAATTTATGTATTCAGTGTTTGACGGAGAAATTCGGAGGCTACATTGTGTCTTTAGTCGAAAGTTCTTTTTTTTTTTTTTTTTTTTGTTGTTTTGGTGATGAAAATTGTTTTTTTTTAAATGACACATTACAGTTTTTTTTATTAATTTTGAAAGTACCTGTATTCACTTTTTAAATTATTATTCGGCAACGGGAAAAAACAAACTTTTTTTTAAATGTATTTATATTCATGAGCTTATTTCTTTACTTTAATTTTTTTTTAAAGTGATTAATGGTTTTTTAATGGAAAAAATATATTTGCTGCTTTGTTTAAAAGGTGCTACAATTTTATTTGTTCATTTATTTTTTTGCGCATCTATTTCTTCATAAAGGCGAGGCATATTTTATTTCTAGAAATCACGCTAAAATGTTTAAAAGTTGTGTTTGAAAAAAAATTGCGATTCTAGCTAATTTTGAAATCTTGGTCATTTACTAGAAAGTCTATATTGGTATGCGGGAAAGTAGGCTCGTTTAGTTCTTGACGGAAGTTCTTGTTAATGCACTGATGAGGAGACCTTCGAAAACAGCTGTTGATTTTTTTTTTTTTTTTTTTTTTTTTACCAAGTCCGCGCGGAGATGCATTTTAATTAAATCACACTTTAGACAAGACCAACCTCGTAAATTTCTTCGCAAGTCTCAAGCGGCGAACATGTATTGCTTTGATTTTCAACTCTTATTAGTGACTCATTAATTTATCCTTTCTGTTTGAAAGGATAAATGAATCAATATGTCTCGCATTTAAAGAATTTTATAAAAATCCTTTTTATTTTCTTCCTAAGAATTTTTCTGGGTGTTTTCCTTTAACATCACTATTTTACTAGGGGTGCCTACCTAGAGGGGGTCATGGCGCAGAGTCAGAATCGCCGGGAAGCTTAGAGAATTCGCGGCAGAGTGCGCCATTGAAATTTTTAGGGGAGGGGGAGTATTTTGAGGGGCATTTTTCTCATTTCTAGAGGGGGTCTTTGCGATATTTTGGGGGATGCGCCCTTGTTCTTGGGGAGGTAGGCACCCCTGATTTTAAGGCAATGATAATTGAATAAATGAGATAAATAGAATGAGTTGTTACTAATTTAATTGTGTATTGACCTGAAACAGCGCGACTTATTTCACGCATGTATTAGTTTAAAATTTTAACCATCATAAAAAATTATGAAAAACAAATGGGGACCTCGCGATTATAAAATATGCATCAAATAAACAACCATTCTAAATTTATATTTTTCTTTCTTTTCCTATGTTTACACATATTTTTTGAAATTGGTTTTGAAATTTTATCTTTTCTCTGGCCTGCGAGGATCTTAAAGAAAGGTAAAACCCTCGGGCAAAAAAAGAATGGGCACCCTTGCTGTAGACCAGGGATTTTCAACCTTATAGGTACTTCGTCCCCTTTTAAACACTGACTAGAGGCCACGCCCCCACCCTCCTTTCCTCAGACTACAATATGTTGTTAGAACATGCAGTGCAACCGGATAATCGGAATTCGAAACTGAAGCTGGTTGTTAAATGGATAAGTCGCACACAAAATATTATTATACATAACTTGATTTTGAAAATAATATTGTTAGAACGCATCACATCAAAGAATCAAAAGAATAGGACAAAAATTCATTTGAGTAATCTAGGGCCTTAGGTAAGGTTGACACGTAATACCAGTCACTCCCGAAGTATTGATGGGGGGGGGGGGGCTGCCACTTTTCTTCCTTAACAAGTTTCAAATAACAAGCTGTGACTATGACAGAGCGCATCTTCAGGTCATTTTCAATGTCTTGCTGGAAATTTTGACTTATTGTATGCTAATGCTGAAAAATGCAGATTTATAGAAGTATGCAAAGGAAAACTGCTCTAAAAAGAGAATGAAAGGGGAAGGGGAAGGCGATAGTGTCGAAAATATTTATCTGTAACCAGAAAATTTAGCAAGTCATACTTAATTTTACTTAATTCCATTTGTAATATTTATACATACCCTAATCCGAATAAATAAATAAATCGAGCAACACAGAACTCACTTCTGCAGTGCTATCTTGAATATTTCGTCATTTTCTCAGCAAGAAATGAAGTGAAGGTGCGAGATACTTATTCAACATTCAATTCCAAAGTAAATAATACAGAGTGCTGTCCCTAAACATCGTCAACACTCCCTTAAAATTGCTGTTTGCATAAGGCATTCTTGCCAACTCTACTATTTTTAACGGGAGACTCCCGTTTTTTACTTCCATCTCCCGATTTCCCGTTTTTTACCATTTCCTCCTGTTTTTGCAGTTTTTTTCAATCATTCATCAAAATGTTTCACTTTTTTCTCAATAGACGGCATTCTTTTCTAGTCATCCACCAATGTCAAGGGAAAAGAATATTTCCACACACACACACACACACAATTGGTAACTCATTTAGTAAAAGTTTAGTAAAGTTTATTTTTGGATTTTAAGATTTCCACATTGCATGATTAACGAAGCAGGTGCTTTGCCGAAAATTGCAGCAGATTTCAATATCTTTCCATCTTGAAAATATTTCAATTATTTTGAAAGTTTGAAGTTATTTTAACATGTGCTACCCTGTACCTACTTATTTTATATTTTATTTTCATAAAATATTGATTTTTTTTTTTTTTTGGATTTTAGTATATAAATTTTTGTAGCGACTTTATTGGTAGAAACTGGGGAACGTACAAAAATTTTAGCGAATTCACTCGTTATTTGGTTTTTTCTTTGCAGTGTTTTTTATTGCTGCTACCAATTAGCTTACATCTGCGAAAAATCCCCAGTTCTCTTTAAGTTTAAGTATCCATGTTATTTAAAAGCATAATATAATAATTTTGTTGTGAAATATGTCGCTGGTTAATCGCCTATATACCTGTAGTGGAACCTCCTTTTTTTTTTCTTCAAAGGTTGGCAAGTATGATAAGGACAACTTTTTGCAAATGTGGTCAACGGTACTTGAAAATTTCAGTTAGAATAAGGGGAACAAATTCAAATGAATACCAGGGGCTGGATGTTGTGTATTTGATGCTGGAGGTTGTATGCTAGATTCTGTTTTCGCAAAGGGTCGTTTATAAATAATTCGATTCCGCTGTACATGGACTTTTTTATGCATTATAAGCATAAAAAGATGGGTATAGTTGAACTGCACTGGGAAGTAGGCGTGGTAGCCTAACTGCACTGAATCGCTTTCCTTATCGGAGACTGATCTCCACTGCTGCCGACCCCCTCTCCTGAAGTAACCCTTGTTCAACTGCTTCCTTTTGAAGGGGGCAACAACGGAGTCTCATCGACGGCATTAATGACCACTTGTAAAATTGAAAGGCACTTCCAAAAATGATTATTTAGAATAAATTGATTGCTCTTGACTTTCTACCGATATATAGAAAATTAATGTCAGTTTGTTTTATTGAATAAATGATACTCAGAAAAAACAAAATTCAACAAGGCTGATATTCTCTCTGCCTATCTTTTTAAATAAAATTAATCTTTTCTCGAGGTGGACTCTAAACTATTTGATCTTTATCACTGGTTTTCAAATGTTATGACGACCACTCGGTGATAATGAATAAAATAATTTTCGTACTTTTGTGCTATTTATTTGAAATGCAAATTTCAGCGACCTGACTCATATTCACCCGCATTCCTACTTGGTTGCACTTAAATCATGATTAATTTTTCACATGTTGAAGCTAGTGAAAATAATTTTTAAAAAAGCCTTCGCGTACACGGAAAGAGAAAATTTTCACTAAGAATTATCTTTTTAATTCAAATCCGTATAGCAGCGTTTCCCAAACTTTGAGAATTCGCGACCGAGTTTTTTATCATAATTTTCGTTGCACCTTCTCTCTATCTCCTCTTCACAGACTAATATAAATCAGCGTTTCCCAACCTGTGGTACGCATACCATTGAGGTGCACGAAAAATAATCAGTAATGGAGGACATAAAATAAAAATCAGTCATAAAATGTTTTTTTCCTTCCTGTGATTCATAAAAATTATTTTAATTATGTAACAATACCACACAGTAAGGTGTTCATATGTGTAGTCGATGTTCAAAAATCCGGTTATTACTATTGTTTAGTTTTTATAGAGTGCCCTTTTAAATTTAATCGTTAGCCATCAAAAAACTTTTAAAAAGTAACATAAATATGTTTTGACCTGCATATATGACTATAATAGAAGCGAAAAAAAATAGTAGCATTTGACTTGAAAAACTTTTAAAAATATTACTTGCTAACATCTGAACATTATTTTTAGGAATAAATATTAGCATATTAGTATATTTTTTTATTATTATTTTTATGTTATAAGGTTTTTTTTTTCTTTTTTTTTTAAGATTACTTTTTTCATAGAAAACCTTATTTTTTAGTGAAATTTTTTTTTTCTTCAGAAAGAAGTGGAAAAAAATACTTTTTATATTTTTATTTATTTATTTATTTTATTAATTTTTTTTAATTATTATTATTATTATTTTGCACTACCTCAAAATTTTTGAAAAATTTTCATTTCCATTCTGGACGAACTTTTTGTCTTTTAAGTCATGAAAATTTTATTACAATATAAAAATATTATTATCTACTATTTTACTACCGCTTCATTTTTCTTCACACTTTTTCCCAGGCTTAGGACTAGTAGTGGCGAATAGCCTCTGGTGTTTTAAAAAAATTTGCGGATTGCTTTTCCGCATCACGTGAGAGAGACGAGTCTTTGAACACTAAAACGGCGGACGACCGGTATGTGTACCCTTGATGCTGAACATCCTTTTCCTCCCTCTTAGTCAATCTGACAGGTGGGGGTCCATTGCAGCTGACTCGATTTGATTGACAGGGGATTGTGGGGAGTGCAGTTGACCCTCGTCCAAAAAAATAAGTATCAAAGGACGCAGACGTCATTCAACGGTGAAGTGAAAACGATAAGCAAGACACTTGTTCAACATTCTTTCCAAAAACAAATAACAAAGACGGCAAAAAAAAAAAAAAAAATACTTTTTCAGTGCCGGGGCCCCCTCCTGACTCCCGTGACTTACAAGTCTGCCGAAAAAGTTTGCGAAAATGCGTCATGACATTTACGCCCGTTATTTCAAATTTTCCAAAAGACGGGGGTTGGGGGATCAAAATGTGTAGATTCAATGCATATTATATTACACTCCTATTTGTGAAAATTGCAACACCACGAAGGACTACGCGAGTGAGCTGAAAATTGCAGGAAATGTAAAGTAGGGCATGATATGCAAATGATTCGAATTGCAAACTGGTAGCGCATGCGTATGCTGAGCAGCGCCCTCTGAACGGCGGATCGAATCGAATATAAATAGACGGCTGTAGCGAGGCGTGTATGATTATCGGTGGTTATCTGCCAGAGTAAACCGCTAACTGAATCTTTACTATTCCTCTTCGACGAAAGAAAGCGAAATTTGAGCAAATTTCGGATTTTGAACGGAGCAGAATCGTCGGCCTTCGTGAAGCTGGATTGGCTTATCGTGCAGCAGCCGCGCGTGTGCAGCGTAAGGCGCGGCGCACATCTAGCAGACACGAACATCTCGCAGACAGGTTTCAGACAATCGGTACGAAAAACCAGTTCATTCTGCAGTGAGCGCGCACACCTAAGCGACAGGGCGGGGGTACGACATCTGTCTCCGTCTTACCCTCTTCCCTCGAAGTGTAGCAGGAGGGATATTTGTTTCTGGGGTCGCTTCCGCGTCGTAAACGACAAAACAGAAAGATGAGTGTTGTGTTGCTAGAAAGTGCTTAATTTAGTATCTCTTTTATCAAAAATGTTGAAAACAAAAAGAAAAATTATTTGATTACCTATCGTTAGATTGCTCGAACAAAATATAAATGGAGATAACGTGGAATAATGTCGGAAGAAAGCTAAATTCTACTGGAAAATTACATTTCAAAAACTAAGAACTATGATAATATTGTTAATGTTTTTGCATTACTTTTGGATTTATGATATATTTATTCTAAGCTTTGCATCAGGTATGTGATAATGTAAAATTTATACAGAAATGTATGCATTTGACGCCTTTTGGAACCATTTTGCACGTTGTAGTTCACTTATGAATGAGTAAGTTCAATGATTTCTGTAATGAAATGAATTATTTTAAGAGGTATTCAATTTAACTACTAAACTATGAACATTCAAAGTTGAAACTTAGTTCAGTTGTTGAAAAAAGTCTGAGGCGCTGGAAGAAATTGGTCAAAACGTGCTAAATGAGAATGCACCGAGTTCAATTTTATAGGGAAAAAAAAAAAATTGTGACGATATAATAGAAGTGTTATGTAATTTTTTTTCCACTAAAATCATTGTATTATTGAATAATAATATTTTTTAATTAGATAACTGATATGGTTTTACATGGATAACTATTAAATGTTAATAACACTGTCCTAAATGTTTTTAATATTAAACGTTTTAGCACCTCCATATCTTTTAATGAATTGCGTGATTAGTGTTGAAAATTCATTAAAATAAAAGCAATTTTCGAAATTTGATACTCAAATTGTAATGTATTGCGCTGTTTGTAAGTCAAACATTTTTATTATTATTATCAAATGATAAAGTTCTTGTTATCAAATACGTTTCAAATATTTAATATTCGGTGCCGAATTTATTTGTTTAATATTAAGTTAATTTGTACTTTAAATACGTAGTACAGTTAGTCAAGTGCATGCGAGTTGCGTATTTATTTATTATTTCATTTACATTCCTTTATTTAATAATTCCCTTATTTATTTATTCATTCATTATTTTATTCACTCATTTATTTATTCATCTGTTTCATTTTCTTTTCATTTATTGATGCATTCTTTTATGTCCATATTTGTTTACTAAAAGATATCTTTAATAACTTTAATAATCAAATAAAAAAACGTTTTCTGAGAAAAATATTAAATTTTTCACTTTGCCCACCAGAAAAAAAAAATTACATTTTCCACCTTTTTTTTTTTTTGGAAATACAAATTTACTGCCAAAAATAATAAAAATAATATGTTCCCGTGCAAGTTTTAGCAAGTTTTATTGTAAAATTTATTGTTCGTTCTTTATGTATCGCCATTTTCAGGACAAATTTCCAATTTGTTCATCTTGAAAGTTTTCTCAACTAATTCACTTTGACCCACATTCCACATACAATTGATTAGTTCTTGATAATTCATAGGATATTACAAGAGGTTTTGATTAAGTTTAATTTAGGTACTTAACACTAAAAAACTTAAAATGGAAACATCAATAAACAAAAACTCAGTCTGAAATTTATATTAATTTCTTCTTCGGCTGCAAGTAACAATAAAAACAAAGCTTAATCATCAGATGAATCGTTATCTCACCCGCGAAACGTCGCCATGATTGTTGACAACTGATAAATGTAGCACTGCGCATGCGCGCTCGATACCGTGTTCCCCGCTGGTTGTCTCTCAAATGTGCGCTGAAAAATGATTTGTCGCCGACGTGAAGCAGTTAAGACAAACGTCGCGGGCATGTTTCAGACAAATATCCTCTAGGTGTGCGCCCTGCCTAACAGCAGCACAATCATGCGTGTTTGGAAGCAGTGGACGGACGAGAGTCGGACAGCTTGGAAATCCAGGAGTGGACCCCGAAATGTGACGTCAGCTCGCGATGACAGACACCTGGTGTGTATGGCGCTGATGGACCGCACGGCTTCTTCTAGACAGTTGGCAGTACAGTGGTCAACAGCTACAGGTGTTTCATTGTGTGCTTCATCAATTCGGAGACGTCTGCTGCAACGTGGGCTGCGTACAAGGATTCCTTTATACAGGATTCCTCTCACGCAAAACCATCGCCGCCTGCGGCTACAATGGGCCAATGTGCATAGGAGCTGGCGTGCTGATTGTCAGCAGGTAGTCTTTTCGGACGAGTCCCTCTTCAATTTGTGGCACGTTATGGCCGAATTCATGTCAGGCGCTATGCCGGTGAACGGCACATTCCGGAGTGCATTATCGAACGCCACAGTGAACGATCACCCGGAGTTATGGTCTGGGGTGCCATAGTATATCATGGACGATCACAATTGCTACGAATTGTGGGCGCATACAAACAACTCTTTCGCAGACAGATATTCAAACTTTGTTTCACTCCATGCCGAGTCGCGTAGCAGCTCTTATTGCAGAGCGTGGTGGCCACACAAAATACTAATTTCTATCTCTTTTTATTGTTTGTTTGCTTTGAAAATATAATCATTTATTTGTACCATTACCACTCAACTGTGCATTAAATTTCATTCAACTATGATGCTTCCTTCATGGTGTTGCAATTTTCACATACAGGAGTGTAAATAACAGTAAAAACCTACGCCCACATTCATATGTCCACAGTAGACATGTGGTGCCCATCTATCCCGCCCCGCCCCCCCCCCCACCCACGGAGACGATGCAACCTCTCAAATGTTACGGAGTATTCGTCTAGGAAAAAAAGCTGCCTTCCCCCGTCTGAGAAAATGAGACAAAATAACTATGCTTAAAAAACCGCCCCTTCAAATCTTAGTGGTGCAGTCGCTGCTTTGGACCCACCGCCTACCTCTTTTTAGTGGGCACCCCTGTAAAAATCAACTTGATTCTGAAAAAGTTCAGAAAATCAACTGCTCAAGAACTCGATTTAAACATCTTGAGATCTCGATTAAAAACCACTCGAGATCTCGATTCAAAAGATCTCGAGAAGTTAATTGCTCAAGTACTCGATTAGGAATATCTCGAGAAGTCAATCGTTCGAGTTCGAGTACCCGATTCGGAAGATCTCGAGAAGTCAATCGCTCGAGTATTCGATTTCAAAATTTCTCGATCATCAATTGCTCGAGTTCTCGATTTCAAAAGATCTCGATTATCAATCCCCCGAGTTTTCGATTTCAAAAGATTTCGATAATCAATCGCTCGAGTTTTCGATTTCAAAATATCTCCATTATCATGCAATCACACGAGTTCTCGATTTAAACTCGATTATCAATCGCTCGAGTTCTCGCTTTCAAAAGATCTCAATTTTCAATCACTCGATTATCAGAACTACTCGATTTTTGAGATCTCGATTATCAAAAGATCTCGATTATGCCCATCACTAATTAATAACCACTGACATCATTAGCTGTCTAGCTTGCGTTCGACGAGCTCAACCGGTCGCTACCGGTTAACCGATCACTTAACAGTTTATGATCACGTGCTTTGATCAACCAATCAACAGCTTAAAGTGGTAGCCAGTGGGATCGAGACCCACGTGATAACAGGCCAGACAACTCCCCTCCCCCCCGCTTCGTTACGCCACCAGTAGTCGATCTTTGAACTAGGCGCGAAACTTTGAAAGCAGTGCAGTCTACCAGTTGAACAATAGTGCTTCTTGGTCTGGTTGAAATAGATGAAATAGGAAATATTAACTTCGGCTGCACATTCTTGAATACAATACTGTTGGATTTATCTCATCCTTTCCACGTACCGGAATGTAGAGGCAATTAAAATATATATATATAATATAAGTGTCTGCTGAGTGAATTTGAGTCAGCGATTTCCGCTTCCGAACAACCTGCATGTGAAGAAAAAAGCTGTGCGTCTCATGGAATAAATTTTAAAGTTCGGAGGTAAGTACTTTTCTCAGATAAACAAATTTACATTTTATGCAGTTAAGATTACTTACGTTTTCCTCCATTACACGAACAATTGTCAGTTTCCTTTCTGATATCTTTGTCTGTAATTTGTAATTTTAGTATACTGCTTTAATATTTGAAACGGTTAACTTGCAACTTTTTATTTCTTTATTTTTTCAACTTTGTACACGCATTTATTCGAAATGGATTTTCCAAGCTGACAATATACATATGTCAAAATTTTCTGCAAATATACTTGTTGCTATCAGAAGCAACGTAACCTGGTGTTGATATTCAGTTAATATGTAAACAAGTTTATTGAAACAGGCTTTTAACTGAACTAATCTTATATTTTCCGTTTCGATTCAATTGTTTCATACGCTAGCATGTGTTATTTTGATCAAAAAATATTCCTTGATGGGCTTTCGTAGTTCTGAGATAGAAGATTAGATTTGAACGCCGGAAGTCGTGGGTCCGATACTCAAACATTTCCCCCCAACTACGCCCCTGCAATGTTATTCAAACAAGCTGGTTCTGTGCGTAAATTAAAAAAATATATACGTTTTTTTTTCACTGTTGTCATTAAGTTTTATGATATTTATGCACACATTGTGGTTAAGTTAACGGTATTCATAATTTCTGGGTTTGCGAAAGATTAGTTTTGAGCAGTGGATACACAACGTGTTTTTGCCAAATGCTCTGTGCTTGTTTGTTTATGCTTAAAAAGGGCAAAATATCTTGAACTACATATTTTTTGAACTCCTTGGGTATTCTGTTTAATAAGCTTTCAGGAACTCTGAAACTGTAACATAAATTGAATTAAGGGGCTGTCTATAAAGTATTATGCAAACTTTCGAACAAATTCCCCCCCCCCCTCCTCCTTGTTACATGTAACGCTGTTCAACATGAGCATATTGTTATAAACAATGCGTGATGTCACACTTCTTGTTATCCCCTCCCTTCCCCCTGTCACAAAACTGTCACATTGATTTCCTAAAAGAGCATACTCAGCAAAATGTTGATCTAAATTTAACATATATGAGGTTTTAAGTATTAAAGAAAGTTGCTAAAATGGTCATTCTATGAAAAGTTTTTTGAAAAAGGTTACTTTGTCATCAATTAATGCTTTTTAAAATAATTTTTCAAAAGCCTAAAATGATGAACTATTAAAGCCCCCCCCCCACACACACAAGAATCATTAGCAGCAGAAAAAGCTGAAAATGGAAAAGTAGTCGAATTCCAAAAAAAAAAAAAAAGGCTGTTTAGATATTGAATACATTTTTTGGATGTACAACATACAGTATTCATGATGTTGTATTATACATTCTTTAATTAACGTTTTTCAAGTTGAATTCCTGTGTAATTTTTCGAGAGTGCCCACCGAAGGGGGGGAGGGGTCGGAATCATAGTCTCATAGTAATGATAGCTTTTCAACGGCTATAGTTATAAATAACTGTGCCCTTGAAATTTTAATAGAGATGGAGATGTTTTGGGGTTTTTTTTTTTTTTTGAAGTTTTCATAATTGAAGGGGGTAGGGCACCGTCTACTTTGGGGGATGGCACCTGGCACCCAAGCATTCACGTCTTTTGAAAAGCATAAATTTGCTCAGCTAAGTTAACATTAATAATATGGTATTATGTACTTTAATTTGATGTTATGTCTTTGAAACATATTGCAGTCATGTTTCCCGTTTTCTTAAGTAAAAATGTTTATTTATTTTTTAAAATTTCATTTAATTCTTATTCAAATACAATAGTAATATTATTTTTTGTTTTGATGTAATTGTAAAATGAAAGTTCATTTATTTATTTGAATACTTCTTAAGACTTAATGTTTCAATACAATATACGAGTAGTTAAAATGCGATTAGTTAAAAAACAATTTCCAATGAAAAATAAAACTGTGTTTATTTATCACTTTGCTTTAACATGATTGTAAAATAAAATCGTGTTTAGTTATTTGAATACTTTGTAATACTTATAAATGTTTTTATGTCGAATATAATGAATTAAGCTCAGTGTATTTTTTAATGTATGATTATCGGTTCCTTTTTATGTTTTCAAATAAAAAAGTAGAACTTGTAATGCTACTAAAATAACAGAAGTCAATAATAAATAAACCAAATAGTTTTATTTAACCAAAATATTAATCGAAGCGCTCACTTCCCAATATCATTGTGGATCGACAAACGATGACGTCATTTGCTAGTTGGGTGGCCTTCCTATCTCGAAGGCCTCGGTGGGATAACCGAAAGATGATAGAACGCTGAACGCTGCGGTTAACAACTGGTTATTCACCGGTCGACCGGTGAGGTTCGACGAACGCAAGCCATGTGATAAAGCAACCGCGGTTAACCGGTAGTTCTATGCGAACGCAACCTTTCACGGGCATCAAAGAGGAGAAACGCATCGCATTTATCTCTCATCTTTTTCTCTCTTGCTTGATTACTTAATATAATGTAATGTGTCTTTGTTTGATTGTGAAACCCACAGACAAGAGTTTTGTAGATAAATCCTGAAAGAGTCCTGAGGTACGATTTTTATGAATCACTTTTCCGACAAAAGAAGAAAATGAATTTCCTTTTTTTTTTTTTTTTTTTGTTTTGTTGTATGCTGTTAAAAATATTTAAATTCTTTACAAAGTTAGTTTATGAATACGGCATGCATCGTGTATCTAGTTGGTTTTCACGTGGTTAATGGTTTCAGGTTATTACTATTGTATTTTTGAGTGTATCTCTAAATAACTTTCTGAACGTAATTCCTTCATATTTAAAGTTAAATTTTTACGAATAATAAAGGATATATAATACTAGATAATACAAGTGACCAAGATAATAAATACTTCGCTGTTCTCTCAATATGTTCACCCATTGTTGCAGCTGTTTTATTAGCGATAATGTATGTGTGAAGTGTAATAAACAATACTCCCCTCATAGACATAAGGGGTGTTATCCATACCAACTAACACCACAATATGGTTGTTTAAACTTAAGCAATACTTTTTGTGTTTGATATTTTTGTTAAAGAAATTTCTTGAAAGTTTCTGGTTTGAATGGTTGTTTTTGACAGTTGCATATGCATAGTTACGTTTAAAATTTAAGACATTTCTGATTTTGATTTTTCACTTAAAAAATGATGCTTTTTAAAATACCAAGAAACTTCAAAATAGAGTAATTTTTCAAATGGTTTCAGTATATACATTTAGGTATATTCTTTCTGCGTAAATATGTGCAGTGGTTTTCTTCATACAAAGATATGTTTTTATGTATTTTTTAATTAAAAAGCTTTCCAGAAATTAATGTGTCCCCTCTGTTACAAGTTTTTAATTTAGTTTACTTTGTTCAAAATATTAAAGAGTTTCAAACTTAAAAATGGGAAAGCACAATAAAATTTATTAGTATATTCATATATTGTAATGATTTTGAAAAGTTTTTGGGAATATTTTGATTCAATAGACTCTTGGCGACGTCGCCAATTTTTTGCCATAAATTATTGTCCCCCTGCTCCTTCTGATTCTCACCGGCAACCCTACTCAATGCCTCCGAACTGACCCGCCTTCGTTTTGACGATAATAGGTTTTCCAATGGCAACCCTGCTTCGCTCTCTCCTCCGTAATTCTCTCCAGCAACCCTACTCGCCCTCTCTGAATCACCGGGAACCGGTACTCGATCGAGCTTCCGCCCCCCCCCCCCCCAACCTGTTTCCTCCCACTACGGATAGATTCACTGCATTCCACCTCGTGGTGGAATGCAGCGAATCCATCACTCTCGTTTCCCACCCTTTTCCCATCACTCTCATTTTTTTGCACAATTGTTCCTGAAAAGCTGTAAGTACAACTAATATTTCCATATTTTAATGTCTAAAATGTTAATTTTATTATGTGTGCTTTAATCTAACATTATTTTAAAATATTAGCCGCATTTTGCGAAAAGCATAGAGCCATGCCGCTCAACGTATCTATATAAAATCTAACGTATTTCGCTTTGTTTACATTGGATGACTAAAAAAACAACCCCTAGGGTTTGGCCCCAAAAATTTTGCGGAAATTTGAAAAAGTCACCAAGAGTCTATCATATCGCAATTTTCCTGGATTCTGGGAATGTATAAATAGGTAGCAACATCTTGTTCATACTGGTTTCTTTAGTGTTTGTTCACATTAGGGTTCATATATGCTCCTTACAAACTGCGGATTTTTAGAAAGGAAAATGATCCTTGAATTTTGCTACTATCTCCTCACAAGATCTGTATATTTTATGCTTTAAATAAGTGGCCTTAGAGTTTTTATTTTAACCATAAAGTTATCTTTTCTTAAGATTTGGCTGATTCCAAGGATAGTAGAACAAATAAATCTATTTTGTTCAAGGGGATTTGGACATAAAATCACATGTTTATGTGAACCGTTAAAGAATCCTACAAGATTTGAACAACCAACATCCAGGAAGAAATTGCCAACATAACGCCTACTATGCTAGTGAGAGTTATGACAAACGCCAAAAATCGGTTTTCACTAAGTGTATGGAGGGTAGGGGATGTTACCTACCTGATTTGATCTTCAAAACTAACACTAAGTAAAACAAATTTTATGTTAAAGCACTTACAATATAAAAAAAGCAAATTAGGATTGCTCAATTCACACAATGGTTTTTTTATAAGATTTGAAAGAAAGGAACTTATGCTGCCCGACCCTGTATATTATAGTATCAGATGTTTTCTAAAATATTAGATACAAATATAATTATTAGATACATACCCTGGCTGCGTGGTGATCAAACTTGAAAGTGGAGTTTTTGTATGTGGCTGTTTATTGAGTTGATATTTAAAATATTAATGTTTTTTTTTTTTTACTTTAGGCATGAAATGCAAAGTTCAACAATATTGAAATATTTTTCCAAGGAGAAAGAAGGTGCCGATGAGAAAGGTAAGAAAGCAAAAAATTAAAAGATTGTTTTAAAAGTTTTTTTTTAAAATAAAAAAAATATGCTTTTATTAAAAAACCTAATTATTAGTCAATTGTACTGATATACTATGGCATTTTTAGTGTCAGGCGGTAATTTGGTGTCACACCATCCCTCCCCCTATAAATATTTTATGTAAGAAGAGTTCATACAATTTTGGGAAACAACTTATTTTCATGGTAGGAAGAACGTTTAAGGGGGGGGGACCACTTTTTTTATGTCATAAAATGCTAGTAAAACTATTCATGAGTATGTTGCCACAATTTGAGTGAAAAATTCTGATTAGTCATTGCGATGAGCGTGAGCACTTAAAGTGACTGTGGAGATTCAAAAATGTTCTCAGCATTTTTTTTCAAATGCGTTTTATGGGAAACAACTTTTTTCAATTGGTGTGCTTTCTAGCTCAAAGAGTTCTTGACTAATCTTACTGAAAAATTTTTTGAGTATTCTTTTTTCATTTATATTCTATATGAACCTAGCTCTTTGATGCTAAATTATTTGTAAACACATTTTTTTTGTAAAGTGTGTAAAAAAGGTAAAAAAAAACATTGTACTCAAACACTTCAAAAACGAGCAATTTTCAATTTTTTTGATCACATTTAGGTTCATATTCTAGGGAAATATGTTGTTTATGAGAATGAAAAATTAATGATTACAGGCAAAAATTGTGGCTTGTGCAACCAGCAACAAGCTCTGATGGCGACCGTCCGTGTACAGCATCTTCTAACTCCACTAATTCTGGTGGAAATGACTTCAAAAAATTACAAGGTGTACTTCAAAAGATTAATAAAACATTCTCCAAGTTTAAAGAAAATCTGATCATTTCTTTCTTATTAAAAAAATCACGAAAAACATTAAAATTTCGGCCTCCTGAGCTGGTTTCCTCCTTAAATTAAAATGCATGTATAAAATTAAGATGGCAATTTATAAAAAAATTTGCCCTACACGTATTTATAACTGCAATATTTGGTTCTACTTTCGTGGAAAGTCAATGGACTGAATATTGGGGGACGAATTCAGCATTAATGTACAGTATAACTTCAATTTAAAACGATACCCAATTTAACGATGACCTCAATTTAGTGATAAAATTTTACGGGTCCAGATTTGATTCCATTGAATGTCAATACTCCTCGACTTAACAATATCCTTTACTTAACTACAGCCAAACCTCGCTGTCGCGACACCCGGATTTCACAACACTCCGGATGTCACGTCACTTTATCAAAGTTCAGAACTTATGCCATATTTCAATGTTACGTGGCTCCGGATTTTACGACAGTTTTTTTCGTGCAACTCCGGTTACGACGACGCTTCAAGCTGCGCAGACTGGACCAAATGTTCCTTTGCAATCGAAAAATGTTCAGTAAAATAATGAAGACATCTGGAAATGTTTGTTGTAGGATCTTCGGACTCTGGCTAGAGATTTGAACAGGCATGACACCTCGAGAATAGTGGGGGGGGGGGGCGAATAGATAAGTTCTGAAAGGTACAGGTTTCAGACTTTGACAAGAGGGTCAATAGAAAGGAATTCAAAGCAGGTGGATTGCAATACTGGACGAGAAAAGCAACAAGAAAAGAGAAAGACCATAGCTACGTTAAGCTGCAGGTGGTCACAACAAGCTTCTCCCATGAGAGAAAAAGAGATAAGGGGCTCCTCATTAGAGTGAAAAGGGAAACACAACTCTTAAAGTGGATAAAAGGATTAGAAAGGGAAAGGTGGGGCTTGGCCGTCAAAATCTAATCAAATTGCGGACAAAAGTGAAAAGAGTTTTGAATTGATCTCTTTCTTGCTGGTAATTTCGTGGAAGAAGGAGTGTCACAAATAATATTCAAAAATTTATCAAACATTTTATTGGATAAGAATTGTAGAATTGTAAAAAAAAAAGAAAAATTCTTTTAAATAATAAATGAATTTTTTTTTTTTTGAATAATTTTTGTTATGTAAGACGAACAACGTTAGAAGAAGCACAAATTTGTAAATTACAGCAGAAACGTGTTTCGACGTTACAGGGAACGCCTTTTTCGATTCAAAAAATAATGAGCATATGGATGGAAAAAAAATAAGCAGTATTAATTTCTTCATTAAATCTAATTTTATGGTTAACTAATGTTTAATTATGAATTTTTTAAACTATTCCGGTTATGACGTCGCTCCGGCTATGACAACACATCGTTGACAGTCCCAAAGATGTCGTGATAACGAGGTTCGACTGTATAACTTTTTCCCATCCCTTGACAATCGATAAATTGGGGTTATACAGTAAATGGACGACAACAGCATCTCTTCAATTTTCAAAATTTTATGCTAACTAATCAAAAATGAGCTCCTAAATCCAAAAATCTAATTCTTTTTCCACACAAAAATTTCAATTATTACTTATTAAGCAGTATTGAAACTGCCCCCAGAAGCACTGCAAGAAGAAACACCCCTGATTGGCCTGATTTCAGTTGTGCCTCCGTACACCACGCCCCTCTCCCTCACACTATGTTTTCAATGGGAGTTGAACGCTGATGCTCCTCTAAATTTCGTTATTTGTTATGTACATTTAATATTTTGAATACATTTTCAGTTTGCAAAGATTATTGTACAATGGAACAAGGATTCTAGAAAGCTGACATCTATAATTTGCAGAAAATAACTTTACAAACCAGCTTTTTTTTGGAGGGGGGGGGGGGGGGCTGAAATCAGGGATGTATGTGAAAGCTGATTTTTTGGTATATTTCTTAAATTTGTGCTTAATAAGTTGTGATAATTAATATAAATGAGAAAATAGCGGCGGATGGACTGTAGAGTTAATAAGTTTGTGGTTTGACTGCCATGGATAGATAATGTCATCTGCATGCAGTTTTTATCTTCCCTTTCAAGTACAATGTTTTAAAAATTAAATTAGAAAATTTATGGCATTGATATGACCCTTTCAATACTGCTGCTAACTCAGAAAAAATTTGTAAGCAAATTAAGGAAAACAAAACACATTATTTTGATGGCAAAAACATGCATGCCAAACAAAAACTAATTATAGAAAAAGCACATTAGAATATCTGGAAGGTTTATTCAGTAAATTACCGCCCATTAGCCAGGGCTACAGCAGAAATACGTGAAATACACAGCCAGCTCAGTCATTTCCAGCCGAGGACTGCAGTTTCGTGCTTATTAGCACTCATCAGCCCGGCACTTTCCTATGCCGGGCTGATGAGTGCTAATAAGCACGAAACTGCAGTCCTCGGCTGGAAATGACTGAGCTGGCTGTGTATTTCACGTATATCTGGAAGGTTGTTTGATGCAAATGTGATATTTCAATCAGTTCTAGTTCCATTTCTTTTTCAAATATTCAACTTCTTCAAAAAAAAAAAAAAAAAAGCTACAGATTGTGGACAAAGGATGTAAGAACAAAAATTAATACAAAACTGTTTCATTTTGAAAATATTTTTGTAAAAATATGCATTATGATAAATAGTAAATTAATACTTTGATATTCTTACAAAGTCTATATTTCCAAGCTTACAGAAAATGTTTTTTTTTTTTTAATTTTAATTTACCCTAAGAGTATTAGTTGACCATATCAATTTAAAAATAATACTAATAATTACAATTTTAAACAAAAACTAAAATTGAATGAAAAGATATCTTTAAGTTCAGGTAATTTTCGATATTGTAATTTTTTTGAACAACTTTAGCACATTTTTTTCTGTTCTTAACATTAATGCAAAAAAAAAAAAGCAAAGTTTTTTTTCTTATTTTTGAGCATTAAAAAAATTGATAAATCACTTCTCATAATTCTTGAAATAACTTCTATATTTGATGTATGAAATTGATTGAATTTCTGCCCGCATTAATATGCTTTCAAAGGAAGATCAAAATCTTGATTATGATATAGTCGGATCCCGACTTACGCGAGGGATGTGTTCCAAGACTCCTCACGTAAGTCGAAATTTCGCGTTGTGGAAAAGTGTTGTGCATTGATTTTTTTTATTAACACTAAGGGGCTCTTCCCCCTGCTCGCTAACGCTCACCAACCCCCAAAGATTGCTTCGCAATCTCATTTGATTCGCAAATCGTCAATAAGAAAGAAACATATTGAAAATGCATTATGAGCTCCCTTTGGAACAAAGAGCATCCCTTCCCCGGGATTCAAAATAACTTGTACCGACTTGCAGAGCCGTAAGTGCTAAGGGGCTCCTGAGCATTGGAAAACTTCAGTTTTGTACGTTTAAAAAGTTGCATTCATATTCGTGTTCCCCAGTAATATATTTTGCTCTTTAGCTTGATGCTTGATTTGAGTTGAGCTGAATATTAAAATTGAAACCCTTAAAGTTTGTGAATATGAAAGAAGATACATGTGAATCGAAAAGATGTAGCTATGGCAACGCCAATTAAAACATCAATTTTAATGGATGTGAGATTATTTGAACTTGATTTTTAACAGCTTGTAACTTTTTTTCCTTTCGAGATAGAATCTTAGTTTTTCGACCAAAGGTCGAGTTAGATCTGGAGTAATAAAAGCCTCTTTTTCTAGTGGTTTCAAAAAGAAAACTGTGAGACAATTCATTTGCTTTTTACTGATAGATTTATTAAAGAAAGTAGTGCCTAAATTTTAGCTAAGCCTAAAACAGTTCAAGCTATAAATGCAAATAACTCCTGCCGTATTTAAGTTAGAGCATTGAAATAAATTGTAGAAAGGAACATGGAAAATTCTACCCTTTCCAACGATATACAATATTAATATATGCAAGTAATTTTTCACCTCTTTAATAGGCAATTTATGCGATTTTTGAGCTTAAAAAATTAATTACAAAAAAAAGAAAAAAAAATTCAAATTTAAAAAAATAAAATCCCAGGTGCACACCCCCATGGCTTGAAGTAATTTTGTACAAAATTTCTAGTCTGTAGGTGCTATGGAGTCTCCTGGTCCGCTGTTGACTTCCTTCCAGAATTTCTTAGAAACCTTACTTTTATTTGCTATAAAGAGATACCCAACTGTTTTAGACCATTTTGCAACAATATATTACCGCTTCTTACATAAAAAGCTGAATTTTTACTGTATTTTTAAAAATCGCTGTATTTTTCAGCATAAAATACTGTTACAGTAGAAGACCATTATAACGCAATTCTCTATAAACCGCACTACTTTTCAGAAATAAACAATTAGTTTTGAAGTTTTAAAAAATCCCTCTGTTTTGCTTTGCAAAAATAAAAATTATTAGGCAAATTAAATTTTGAAAGTTTTTCATCTTTCCATCTTATTTCAAAGCTTTTAAATTGAAAATTAATACTTATAGTAAACAGAAAATACCAGATGGCTCTTGAAAATGCAGCTGTTATGCAAACCATGAAGCTAGCAGAAGTGCAGGATTTTGATTGTGAAACATATTTATTTGTGAATAACTAATTGTAATATTGGTGCTTTAATACTCATTGCAGATAAAACTCATTCTGAAGTGCTAATATGTCGATATATTCTGAATATTAGTTTCAAAATTTGTGAAATGATCTATATAACGCAAAAACCTGTATAACGCAAAAGCTCTGGTCCCAAGGTGTGCGTTATAACGGTCTTCTACTGTATGATCCACAAAATCAATGATCAATAAGAGGCATAAAAATAGAACAGTTTGGTACGTGCAGTAGGGTGATGACACCAGTAACAGACAAGGGTCCAGTAACAGACAGTCATAAGTTTGGATTTAAGTAATAAGAATTTTAGACGGGTTACACTGATGTTGTTATGACCAATGAATATGGTGCAACTATCTAGTGTTATCAGAGTGAATTTCATGAGTCAGTATGTATTTGCAAGGCAGTAGTGGAAGGTTGTGAATAGCTACCACGAGGTTAGCTGGTGTTTCAGGCTGCAGCTAGCTGTTTACATTAAGAAGGTGAGTGTTTTCAACCATCATTTTCCATTGTAAAATGTCGATATGAGTGCATGCTGGAGATATTTTTAATTTTTAAACTAGGCTCTTTTCAGTTTTCAGATCATTTTTCACGTACAATCACTCCTAATGACAGTTTTATCAATGTCGGTTACTCATCCCCAGAAAACTCATTGTTCGAGTAACAGACACCAATGCCTGTGATTGGTCCTTGAAGCCTTTCTCATTTTTTCCTTTTTTTTTTTTTTGCTCCAGAAGAGATTATTCTTTGATATGATTGTGCCTACAGTTTCAATATTGAAAATCGAGCAACGTGACTAGTGTCAGACAGGGTGCTTGTTACTGGTCCAAAAGGGTGTCTGTTACTCATGCTTTTTTTTTTTTTTTTTTTTTGAAATCTCAGAATATTGATACACCTCTTTTTTTTTTAGTTCAAGATGTCCCCCCCCCCCCCCCTTCCCCGCTAGGAAATTCTGTTACAGTGAAAAACAGATGCAAACAGTCTTATTGAATATAAATAGTAATGGTATGAGTGTTGATGCTTCAGTGAGGAAAAATAGAGTCCCTGTGAGTTACATTTTTAAACAAAGTGAAAGAGGCATACGGAGGATGGGTTCAGACCCAGTGCTTTCAAAGGACGAGGAGAAAATAGCCTGGGATAGCCTCATCATCTAAAGCAGGGTTTCCAATATTAAAAGAAGAATTTTTAGACAGTGTGCAGCTGCTCTTAAAGGAATTGGGTGAAATAATTATGTTACTGATCGAAAATCTGGGGAATTCATGGTATAGTGGTTTCCTGAAACGGAACCCTTCAATCGCTCATAGGATCAATGAAAAATTCACATTGTCCCATTTAAAAGTTTCTAGGCAACTGGTTCAAGACCGTTCACGACTATTTAAAAAACCAAAATCACCTTATCAATGTTTTAATTGTGATGAAACGTTATTTTTTCTCAACCCAAAGGGATCCCGAGTGCTTGCAGTTAAAGGTGACGAAAATGTATACCAAGTTGTGAGCAATGATGAAAAAGAATCACAGTTTAATTCACTGCAAACGCTGCTGGGCATCATCTTTCACCAACAGTGATCCATAAATACGTAAGAATTCCAGATAGTATTAAGTTCAGTCTGCCCCATGGTTGGGGATTACGGAATTTGGATGCAGGGTAGATGACAAGCAAAACGTATTTTGAATTTCTGGGCAATGTTTTTCAGCCATGACTAAAAACTCAAAGGCTCCTTCAAAAAAGCCCTTGTTTGGACTCCCGCCGCATCTGCTCCTACCAAGAGTAAATATAAAATCGAACAGCAACAGCAGAACACAAGTAGCAGTTATTAGTTCACAAGAGTGACAAAGCGAGGTGTTGAAAAAAACAGAAATACAAACAGGAACAAGAAGAGGCTAAGAAGATACGGGCTGAAGCAAGATTCAAATAAAAGAAGGAACAGGAAGACATCAAGAAAAAGAAAGCAGAGGAAAAGATGAAGAAAAGGAGATAATAGAAAAAGCCAATAACGAAACCACGAAATTGTGGCATCCAGCTTTGAGTTCAGAAGGAGGTGAAGAATTATGAAGAAAACTGATTGCCTATGTATTTTTATTTTCACATTTGCATAGTTTAATAAAGAAGCTGTTAGGCAAGTTGCCTTCTTACTTATATTACAAGTAAAATGTTTCCAATTTGGAAGTTTAAATCCAAATACTTGCACGAGTTTAATTCTAAGTTTTGTTTGTAAAAACTTTGCTGTCGTCTTAAATTATAATTTATTTTATTTTTTATGATGAAAATTTTCTAGTTGGGTATGTACTCAATTATTGTTCATTGGAATTTAAAGGCTTTTGTACTAGAAATGAAGAACGTTTGCAAATTTTTATGAGAAATAGGGAATTTGGTCTATTACTCATCCTGTCTGTTGCTCATCCTTTTAGCTTGTCTGTTACTGGGTATCAACAGATTTTTCGGTGTCTGTTACTGGGGTTAGAAGCTTTCTTCTAAATTCAGCAAATAAAAATAAAATTTACTAATTCAGAGGATCCGAAAGCAACCAGACGTTAGATGAGATGTTGTTGCATGGGTGAAAAATAGTTTTAAAAAATCTAAATACATTAAAAGGCTCAGAAAAATTATCTAATCTGAGAGCGATGTCTTAAGCATGTCTGTTACTGGTGCCGTTACCCTATGTAATAATAATAAAGCACCTCACTGTACGAGTACTATGCAGTTGGTACAATTAGTTACATTTATGAAAATTAAGATGGTAACTTATGTGCTGTGCAATCTGATCGTTGTTCTAATATATTTTTAAATACAGTAGCTTCGCATTTACTTTTGTAACAATTACATCTATGGTAACACCCTTCTTTCAGAGTCTCTATAATCCACAATACAAAAGCAGATTCCAATTTCATATTGTTTGCATTTTGCTAAACAATCTGCGAGCTTCACATTAAAACTTAAGGTCTGGACTTATAAGGATTGCTTTCCTTTGACTTTTAATTGATACGTATGAAAGATTCACTCATACCTAATTGTCATGCTACCGTTGACCCACTTTCTAGTTTAAGCACCTTTGGTAGAAAGCTGCTGACACAGCTATATTGTCGCAGATGAGAGAGAGTTTTTGCAGAAAGATTTTGCACTAACGCTCTTATTAACCAGCGCGAGTAACTCTGGGGTCCAAGGGTTACCTGCCAATCGAAGGGTTGACGTTATTAACCAACGCGGATTGGAGTTAACGCCGTGTTGTGAACCGGTTTTTCAGTTCCAAATCTAACCCCTCGGTTTCGGCGAGTTAACTCCCGACAGCGAGCTACTAAAGATTGCGGACATCGGACAACAACGCAACTACGACTTGTTTATGCTGGAGGATTTGGAACTGCTGGAATTA
This sequence comes from Uloborus diversus, assembly GCF_026930045.1. NCBI lineage: Eukaryota > Metazoa > Arthropoda > Arachnida > Araneae > Uloboridae > Uloborus > Uloborus diversus. The sequence goes on along the minus strand of NC_072739.1, from coordinate 131,335,153 downwards.
ATTGAACGTAAGCCTCAAAAAATTCGGCTTAAATAAAAGAAAGGGGCCCTAATGTCATAGGGACTCCTCGCAACTGCGACATGATTAATCTGCCACTGATTCTGGTGATGAAATTTGAAATTATTTAACATTAAACACTAATCAGCGATGAGAATCGAATATACTTGATTTTTAGTAATTACAAACTAAATTATCTTGATAATGGTGATATGTGAATAAATTAAATATTTTGCACGTCTTTTTTTGTATATGGAGGCAAAGTGAAATATTTAAGGTAACTTACTTTTTTTCAAAATGAACAAACTGAAATTTTTTTCTGAAAATTACGGTACATGAAGGAAGACCAATATATTTTACGATAAAACTCGCAATGAAATATTATTTTTTATTTTTAGCTGTAAATTTGTGCCTCAGAAAAAAGGTGGAAATTTTTCATCTATTTTTTTTCATGGGGCAAAGTGAAAAATGAAATATTTTCCTAATGAACTGTTTTCAGTTTCATGATTGAAGAAATTTTTTATCAAATAAATGGGTAAATAAAAAAGTGAATTAATAAATGAGAAGAAAATGAAAGAATAAACGAAAATAACTTAAATGAGTGAATAAAATAGCAAATTAATAAGAAAATAACTGAAAGAATGAGTAAATAAGGGAATTATTAAATAAAGGAATGTAAATGAACTAATTCAGAGTTTCCCAAACAGTGAAGGACGAGTAACGATATTTTAATTCGAAAAGAAAGCCCATTTATGAGGAATAAAAAGTTCTTGCTTAGGTACATGCAAAACGCAGCAATCCCCCCCCCCCCGGAACTCTCAGAAGTAAACACACTACACATTAATTAATTTTGTGTATATCACGAAGTTCATATTGTTACAAAACTAGATTGAGGAAAGTACAAACATTGAAGCACATTTTTACAACTGTGATATTATACTTTAAATAAAACTTTTGCTCCAAGAATTTTTAAACTGAATTTAATAGTCAACATTCAAAATTTCTAGCAATGGCTGAAATAGATCAAATGCTATAGTTTGCAGTCGATTTTAATAATGGGATCGTTTCCGAAATTTTAAAAGTATTTTTTTTTTCTCAAAGAGCATGCTTAAAAACATAAGATTTGGCAATTTTTGAAATAATTTGACAAAGTTCAATATTTTTCAACAATTATTTTAATCAGTGCGCAGATTCGATTTCATTTTTTACGCTTCTGCACAAGGCTTCACAACTGACTAGCATTCACTGACGCCATTAGCACAGACCGCAGTATTTAATTCGCTTCTTTAATATCATAATCTGAAAGCGCGGTAGACAGCAAGTGTAAGCATTCAGCGAGCTAGTGGAGTACGCGCCAAAGTTCATCACTGTTTTGCCCACAACTTCAAAAGTTCATTTTTAATAGTAAACTTGTTGTAGAAATTGGGTGATAACATTTTTATTCCTGATTGAATTTCAAATAGAATTTACTTCCATAACTCAGAATAATAATTTTAGAAAAAGAAATGAAAACCAGATATGTGCTCTGAAAAATATACAGAACAATGAATAAATACATTTTATAGGAAAAAAGCGTGAAAATATAGTAGAAAAAAAGAATAGATTTAACTGTGTCATATCATTTCTTTGCGCGAGGGGGCGGGGGGGGGGGATCCGCGAAGTTCGTAATTTTTCCGGAGGGGGTCCACGAGAGTCTGAAATTTGGGAACCTCTGAACTAATTAATAAATGAACACGTACGTGATTTGATAAAAGACTGAATTAGTAAATGATATAAATTATTTCACTTAGCCCCATCCACTTTGCTCCGCATGGACAAGACATGCTTCATTGTACACAGCATTTACTATACAAATATGCTTAATATTAAGCAAATAATGCTGCACTGAATATTAGTAGGTGTCATTTAATATTTCAAACGTTAATAACAAAAACTTTATCCTTTAATATTACCAAAAATATTTTTTGACAACAAAATATTACAATATGTGTATCATTTTTTTTTTTTTAAACATTGCTTGTATTATCATGCTGTTTGATTTTTAACGCCCTGCTTGAAGACTTATTCTATGGCAGTTATCAAATCAGAATTCTCCGAACTGAGACCAATCGTTGATATTTACTCAAATTATTTAGTGAGTTCCAGTGTTTCGATTTTATCAGGAGAATGGATCGTGTAGAAGATGAAAGGGTGGTAAAGGAAATTTTTGATGTATTAAAAAATTTTAAGAGGGTCAGATCTATTTAAAGAGCAGTGTTGGTCAAAAGTGCTTAAATGATCTTGTTCTGATATAAACATACAGAAAAATCAAAGTTTGATGAGGAAATAACTGGAGATTTTTTTTAAATATAAGGGATGTTTCAATTTTTTATTGTTTAAAATATTTTTCTGCGTTAACTTAAGTGAATTGTTACACTATGATTAGTAAAAACTATCCATTATTTCTCTCTCCTAATTAAAAACTATTTAAATCTTATAACTCAAACATAAACCGTGAGGTTAATTGTCATTTAAAAAATGAGAAGAAATGGAAGAATGAGAGAGCTGCAATCATACCAAAATAAAAGAAAAACTATTTCTTGTCAAGTAACCGTAACAAGTCAGAATCAGGAAAGAGCCTGAAACAGTTTCTTTCGGTGTTTATAGACAGCTGTCCCATTCCTCCCACCCTCCCCGATTCTCCTGCAATTGGCGCATAACTGGTTAAAATTGATAATAAGCAGCCATAAATATGCAGCACAATCTATAACAAAGTCTATTCATTAATAACTGTGCAAACTCATGTGTGACTGAATGACATTTTTGATTAAAAACAATAGTCTGAGGTATTATATAGTAAAATAATTTTCATTAAAACTGATATTTTTTCTTTTTCTATTTCCTTTTTCATAACTAAAATGCTAAAACAAAAACAGAAAAATATAGTATTTTTATAGGTTTTATTTTTCAATTTTTACGCTATTGTTTGTTTCGTGAGTATATATAGTGACATTTTTGTCAACGAAGTTTTCGAACTTCTTATTATAAAACGACATTTATGTGAATTCTCAATTCTGTATAAATTAATTCTTTTAAGTGATGAGTACTTTTAAGATACCGAAGTAACAATAAGAAACTGTTAATCTGAATAATGATTTATGCTTCGGATTAAAATAGTTGAGGTTTAGGTGCTGTGACGACATGATAAGAATGTTTAAATTCTATTAATAACGATAAAAGTAACAATATTTTAAATGAAACAAACAAAAAAAAAAAATATTGCACTTGGCTCATATAAATTTAGTGAATATGTATAATGGGGAACAATTTGTTAAATCATATCAATAAAATTAGTTTTAAAACAAAAACGTTTAAGTTATAATTTTCATGGAATTTCGCAAGATATTTAATGAAAAATAGTTCTTGCACTGAATTCTTTGTAATTGTCACCCAGCAAAGCCAGTATTTTGGCTTCGAAAGGAGTATAATTTGTTTTTGTTGAAGCGAAATTGATCTTTTAGTGATA